>NW_027099998.1:0-94752 GCF_031753505.1 Anomalospiza imberbis
GTACTGGTCCGTTCTGGTCCGTACTGGTCTGTTCTGGTCCGCACTGGTCCGTACTGGTCCGTAGTGTTCCCTATTGGTCCGTTCTGGTCCGTACTGGTCCATACTGGTCCATACTGGTCCGTACTGGTCCATACTGGTCCGTACTGGTCCGTACTAGTCCTCACTGGTCCATACTGGTCGGCACTGGTCCATACTGGTCCGTACTGGTCTGTTCTGGTCCGCACTGGTCCGTACTGGTCCGTAGTGTTCCCTATTGGTCCGTTCTGGTCCGTACTGGTCCATAATGGTCCATACTGGTCCGTACTGGTCCATACTGGTCCGTACTGGTCCGTACTGGTCCTCACTGGTCCATACTGGTCCGCACTGGTCCATACTGGTCCGTACTGGTCCGTACTGGTCTGTTCTGGTCGGCATTGGTCCATACTGGTCCGTAGTGGTCCATACTGGTCCGCACTGGTCCATACTGGTCCGTACTGGTCGGTACTGGTCTGTTCTGGTCGGCACTGGTCCATACTGGTCCGTACTGGTCCGTTCTGGTCCGTACTGGTCTGTTCTGGTCCGCACTGGTCCGTACTGGTCCGTAGTGTTCCCTATTGGTCCGTTCTGGTCCGTACTGGTCCATACTGGTCCATACTGGTCCGTACTGGTCCATACTGGTCCGTACTGGTCCGTACTGGTCCTCACTGGTCCATACTGGTCCGCACTGGTCCATACTGGTCCGTACTGGTCCGTACTGGTCTGTTCTGGTCGGCACTGGTCCATACTGGTCCGTACTGGTCCGATCTGGTCCGTACTGGTCCGTTCTGGTCCATACTGGTCTGTTGTGGTCCGTACTGGTCCGTAGAGTTCCCTATTGGTCCGTTCTGGACCGTACTGGTCCATACTGGTCCATACTGGTCCGTACTGGTCCATACTGGTCCATACTGGTCCGTACTGGTCCGTACTGGTCTGTATTGGTCCCTACTGATCCATACTGGCATATACTGGTCCGTACTGGTCCGTCCTGGTCCGTACTGGTCTGTTCTGGTCCGCACTGGTCCATACTGGTCCGTACTGGTCCGATCTGGTCCGTACTGGTCCGTTCTGGTCCATACTGGTCTGTTGTGGTCCGTACTGGTCCGTAGAGTTCCCTATTGGTCCGTTCTGGACCGTACTGGTCCATACTGGTCCATACTGGTCCGTACTGGTCCATACTGGTCCATACTGGTCCGTACTGGTCCGTCCTGGTCTGTATTGGTCCCTACTGATCCATACTGGCATATACTGGTCCGTACTGGTCCGTCCGGGTCCGTACTGGTCTGTTCTGGTCCGCACTGGTCCATACTGGTCCATAGAGGTCCGTACTCGTCCGTACTGCTCTGTTCTGGTCCCCACTGGTCCGTACTGGTCCATACTGTTCCCTATTGGTCCGTTCTGGTCCGTTCTGGTCCGTACTGGTCCATACTGGTCCATACTGGTCCGTACTGGTCCATACTGGTCCATTACTGGTCCGTACTGGTCCGTCCTGGTCCGTATTGGTCCCTACTGATCCATACTGGTCCATACTGGTCCATACTGGTCCGTTCTGGTCCGCACTGGTCCATACTGGTCCGTACTGGTCCATACTGGTCCGTACTGGTCCATACTGGTCCATACTGGTTTGTACTGGTCCGTACTGCTCCGTACTGGTCCATAGTGTTCCGTTCTGGTCCGTACTGGTCCGTACTGGTCCGTCCTGGACTGTTCTGGTCCATACAGGTCCGTTCTGTTCCGCACTGTTCTATACTGGTCCGCAATGGTCCGTACTGGTCCGTACTGGCCCATACTGGTCCGTACTGGTCCGTACCGGTCCATACTGGTCCATACTGGTCCGTACTGGTCCGTTCTGGTCTGCCCTTGTCCATACTGCTCTGTACTGGTCCGCACTGGTCCATACTGGTCCATACTGGTCCGTAATGGTCCGTACAGGTCCATACCGGTCCATACTGGTCCGTACCGGTCCGTTCTGGTCTGCCCTTGTCCATACTGGTCCGTACTGGTCCGCACTGGTCCATACTGGTCCATACTGCTCCGTACTGCCCCCTAGTGGTCCGTACTGGTCACTAGTAGTCCGTACTGGTCCGTACTGGTCCGTTCTGGTCCGTACGGGTCCATAGCGGTCCGTACTGTCCCTACTGGTCCGTACTGGTCCGCTTTGGTCCATACTGCTCCGTACTGGTCCATACTAGTCCGTACTGGTCCACAATGGTCCGTTCCAGTCCGCACTGGTCCATACTGGTCCGTACTGGTCCGTACTGGTCCGTACTGGTCCGCTCTAATCCATACTGGTCCGTACTGGTCCATACTGGTCCGTACTGGTCCGTTCTGGTCCTTACTGGTCCATACTAGTCCGTACTGCTCCGTATTGGTCCCTACTGGTCCATACTGGTCCATACGGGTCCGTTCTGGTCCGCACTGGTCCGTACTGGTCCGTAGTGTTCCCTATTGGTCCGTTCTGGTCCGTACTGGTCCATAATGGTCCATACTGGTCCGTACTGGTCCATACTGGTCCGTACTGGTCCGTACTGGTCCTCACTGGTCCATACTGGTCCGCACTGGTCCATACTGGTCCGTACTGGTCCGTACTGGTCTGTTCTGGTCGGCATTGGTCCATACTGGTCCGTAGTGGTCCATACTGGTCCGCACTGGTCCATACTGGTCCGTACTGGTCGGTACTGGTCTGTTCTGGTCGGCACTGGTCCATACTGGTCCGTACTGGTCCGTTCTGGTCCGTACTGGTCTGTTCTGGTCCGCACTGGTCCGTACTGGTCCGTAGTGTTCCCTATTGGTCCGTTCTGGTCCGTACTGGTCCATACTGGTCCATACTGGTCCGTACTGGTCCATACTGGTCCGTACTGGTCCGTACTGGTCCTCACTGGTCCATACTGGTCCGCACTGGTCCATACTGGTCCGTACTGGTCCGTACTGGTCTGTTCTGGTCGGCACTGGTCCATACTGGTCCGTACTGGTCCGATCTGGTCCGTACTGGTCCGTTCTGGTCCATACTGGTCTGTTGTGGTCCGTACTGGTCCGTAGAGTTCCCTATTGGTCCGTTCTGGACCGTACTGGTCCATACTGGTCCATACTGGTCCGTACTGGTCCATACTGGTCCATACTGGTCCGTACTGGTCCGTACTGGTCTGTATTGGTCCCTACTGATCCATACTGGCATATACTGGTCCGTACTGGTCCGTCCTGGTCCGTACTGGTCTGTTCTGGTCCGCACTGGTCCATACTGGTCCGTACTGGTCCGTTCTGGTCCATACTGGTCTGTTGTGGTCCGTACTGGTCCGTAGAGTTCCCTATTGGTCCGTTCTGGACCGTACTGGTCCATACTGGTCCATACTGGTCCGTACTGGTCCATACTGGTCCATACTGGTCCGTACTGGTCCGTCCTGGTCTGTATTGGTCCCTACTGATCCATACTGGCATATACTGGTCCGTACTGGTCCGTCCGGGTCCGTACTGGTCTGTTCTGGTCCGCACTGGTCCATACTGGTCCATAGAGGTCCGTACTCGTCCGTACTGCTCTGTTCTGGTCCCCACTGGTCCGTACTGTTCCATACTGTTCCCTATTGGTCCGTTCTGGTCCGTTCTGGTCCGTACTGGTCCATACTGGTCCATACTGGTCCGTACTGGTCCATACTGGTCCATACTGGTCCGTACTGGTCCGTCCTGGTCCGTATTGGTCCCTACTGATCCATACTGGTCCATACTGGTCCATACTGGTCCGTTCTGGTCCGCACTGGTCCATACTGGTCCGTACTGGTCCATACTGGTCCGTACTGGTCCATACTGGTCCATACTGGTTTGTACTGGTCCGTACTGCTCCGTACTGGTCCATAGTGTTCCGTTCTGGTCCGTACTGGTCCGTACTGGTCCGTCCTGGACTGTTCTGGTCCATACAGGTCCGTTCTGTTCCGCACTGTTCTATACTGGTCCGCAATGGTCCGTACTGGTCCGTACTGGCCCATACTGGTCCGTACTGGTCCGTACCGGTCCATACTGGTCCATACTGGTCCGTACTGGTCCGTTCTGGTCTGCCCTTGTCCATACTGCTCTGTACTGGTCCGCACTGGTCCATACTGGTCCATACTGGTCCGTAATGGTCCGTACAGGTCCATACCGGTCCATACTGGTCCGTACCGGTCCGTTCTGGTCTGCCCTTGTCCATACTGGTCCGTACTGGTCCGCACTGGTCCATACTGGTCCATACTGCTCCGTACTGCCCCCTAGTGGTCCGTACTGGTCACTAGTAGTCCGTACTGGTCCGTACTGGTCCGTTCTGGTCCGTACGGGTCCATAGCGGTCCGTACTGTCCCTACTGGTCCGTACTGGTCCGCTTTGGTCCATACTGCTCCGTACTGGTCCATACTAGTCCGTACTGGTCCACAATGGTCCGTTCCAGTCCGCACTGGTCCATACTGGTCCGTACTGGTCCGTACTGGTCCGTACTGGTCCGCTCTAATCCATACTGGTCCGTACTGGTCCATACTGGTCCGTACTGGTCCGTTCTGGTCCTTACTGGTCCATACTAGTCCGTACTGCTCCGTATTGGTCCCTACTGGTCCATACTGGTCCATACGGGTCCGTTCTGGTCCGCACTGGTCCATACTGGTCCGTACTGGTCCACATTGGTCGGTACTGATCCATACTGGTCCGTACTGGTCCATACTGCTCCGTACTGGTCCGTAGTGGTCCATACTGGTCACTAGTAGTCCGTACTGGTCCGTACTGGTCCGTTCTGCTCTGTACTGGTCCATACTGGTCCGTACTGGTCCGTTCTGCTCCGTACTGGTCCATAGTTTTCCGTGCTGGTCCATACTGGTCCATACTGGTCCGTTCTGGTCCGCACTGGTCCATACTGGTACGTTCTGTTCCATAGTGGTCCGTACTAGTCCGTACTTGTCCGTTCTGTTCCGCACTGGTCCGCACTGGTCCATACTGGTCCGCACTGGTCCATACTGGTCCGTACTGGTCCGTAATGGTCTGTTCTGGTCCGCAATGGTCCATACTGGTCCGTTCTGGTCCGTACTGGTCCATACTGGTCCATACTGGTCCGTACTGGTCCATACTGGTCCATACTGGTCCGTACTAGTCCGCACTGGTCCATACTGGTCCGCACTGGTCCATACTGGTCCGTACTGGTCCGTACTGGTCTGTTCTGGTCGGCACTGGTCCATACTGGTCCGTACTGGTCCGATCTGGTCCGTACTGGTCCGTTGTGGTCCATACTGGTCCGTAGTGGTCCATACTGGTCCATACTGGTCCGTACTGGTCCATACTGGTCCATACTGGTCCGTACTGGTCCATACTGGTCCATACTGGTCCGTTCTGGTCCGTACTGGTCTGTTCTGGTCCGCCCTGGTCCATACTGGTCCGTACTGGTCCGTCCTGGTCCGTAGTGGTCCGTACTGGTCCGTAGTGGTCCATAGTGGTCCGCACTGGTCCCTACTGATCCGTACTGGTCCGTACTGGTCCGTACTGGTCCGCACTGGTCCATAGTGGTACGTTCTGTTCCATAGTGGTCCGTACTAGTCCGTACTGGTCGGTTCTGGTCCGCACTGGTCCTCACTGGTCCATACTGGACCGTCCTGGTCCGTACTAGTCCATACTCCTCCGTAATGCCCCCTTGTGGTCCGTACTGGTCCCTAGTATTCCGTACTGGTCCGTACTGGTCCGTTCTGGTCCGTACTGGTCCATAGTGGTCCGTACTGGTCTATTCTGGTCCGTACTGGTCCATAGTGTTCCGTATTGGTCCGTACTGGTCCGTTCTGGTCTGCCCTTGTTGATACTGGTCCGTACTGGTCCGCACTGGTCCATACTGGTCCATACTGGTCCGTACTGGTCCGTACTGGTCCATACCGGTCCATACTGGTCCGTACTGGTCCGTACTGGTCTGCTCTTGTCCATAGTGGTCCGTACAGGTCCGCACTGGTCCATACTCGTCCATAGTGCTCCGTACTGCCCCCTAGTGGTCCGCACTGGTCACTAGTATTCCGTACTGGTCCGTACTGGTCCGTTCTGCTCCGCACTGGTCCATACTGGTCCGTTCTGGTCCGTACTGTTCCATAGTGGTCCGTACTGGTCCATTCTGGCCCGTACTGGTCCATAGTGGTCCGTACTGGTCCGTTCTGGTCCATACTGGTCCGTACTGGTCCGTAGTGTTCCCTACCGGTCCGCACTGGTCCATACCAGTCCGTACTGGTCCGTTCTGGTACGTTCTGTTCCATAGTGGTCCGTCCTAGTCCGTACTGGTCAGTTCTGGTCCGCACTGGTCCTCACTGGTCCATACTGGTCCGTCCAGGTCCGTACTGGTCCACACTGCTCCGTACTGCCCCCTTGTGGTCCGTACTGGTCCCTAGTATTCCGTACTGGTCGGTTCTGGTCCGCACTGGTCCATACTGGTCCGCACTGGTCCGCACTGGTCCATACCGGTCCGCACCGGTCCATACTGGTCCGTACTGGTCCGTACTGGTCTGTTCTGGTCCGCACTGGTCCATACTGGTCCGTACTGGTCCGTTCTGGTCCGTACTGGTCTGTTCTGGTCCGCACTGGTCCGTACTGGTCCATAGTGTTCCCTATTGGTCCGTTCTGGTCCGTACTGGTCCATACTGGTCCATACTGGTCCGTACTGGTCCATACTGGTCCGTAATGGTCCGTACTGGTCCGCACTGGTCCATACTGGTCCGCACTGGTCCATACTGGTCCGTACTGGTCTGTTCTGGTCCGCACTGGTCCGTACTGGTCCGTAGTGTTCCCTATTGGTCCGTTCTGGTCCGTACTGGTCCTTAATGGTCCATACTGGTCCGTACTGGTCCATACTGGTCCGTACTGGTCCGTACTGGTCTGTTCTGGTCGGCATTGGTCCATACTGGTCCGTAGTGGTCCATACTGGTCCGCACTGGTCCATACTGGTCCGTACTGGTCGGTACTGGTCTGTTCTGGTCGGCACTGGTCCATACTGGTCCGTACTGGTCCGTTCTGGTCCGTACTGGTCTGTTCTGGTCCGCACTGGTCCGTTCTGGTCCGTAGTGTTCCCTATTGGTCCGTTCTGGTCCGTACTGGTCCATACTGGTCCATACTGGTCCGTACTGGTCCATACTGGTCCGTACTGGTCCGTACTGGTCCTCACTGGTCCATACTGGTCCGCACTGGTCCATACTGGTCCGTACTGGTCCGTACTGGTCTGTTCTGGTCGGCACTGGTCCATACTGGTCCGTACTGGTCCGATCTGGTCCGTACTGGTCCGTTCTGGTCCATACTGGTCTGTTGTGGTCCGTACTGGTCCGTAGAGTTCCCTATTGGTCCGTTCTGGACCGTACTGGTCCATACTGGTCCATACTGGTCCGTACTGGTCCATACTGGTCCATACTGGTCCGTACTGGTCCGTACTGGTCTGTATTGGTCCCTACTGATCCATACTGGCATATACTGGTCCGTACTGGTCCGTCCTGGTCCGTACTGGTCTGTTCTGGTCCGCACTGGTCCATACTGGTCCGTACTGGTCCGATCTGGTCCGTACTGGTCCGTTCTGGTCCATACTGGTCTGTTGTGGTCCGTACTGGTCCGTAGAGTTCCCTATTGGTCCGTTCTGGACCGTACTGGTCCATACTGGTCCATACTGGTCCGTACTGGTCCATACTGGTCCATACTGGTCCGTACTGGTCCGTCCTGGTCTGTATTGGTCCCTACTGATCCATACTGGCATATACTGGTCCGTACTGGTCCGTCCGGGTCCGTACTGGTCTGTTCTGGTCCGCACTGGTCCATACTGGTCCATAGAGGTCCGTACTCGTCCGTACTGCTCTGTTCTGGTCCCCACTGGTCCGTACTGGTCCATACTGTTCCCTATTGGTCCGTTCTGGTCCGTTCTGGTCCGTACTGGTCCATACTGGTCCATACTGGTCCGTACTGGTCCATACTGGTCCATACTGGTCCGTACTGGTCCGTCCTGGTCCGTATTGGTCCCTACTGATCCATACTGGTCCATACTGGTCCATACTGGTCCGTTCTGGTCCGCACTGGTCCATACTGGTCCGTACTGGTCCATACTGGTCCGTACTGGTCCATACTGGTCCATACTGGTTTGTACTGGTCCGTCCTGGTCCGTATTGGTCCCTACTGATCCATACTGGTCCATACTGGTCCATACTGGTCCGTCCTGGTCCGTATTGGTCCCTACTGATCCATACTGGTCCATACTGGTCCATACTGGTCCGTTCTGGTCCGCACTGGTCCATACTGGTCCGTACTGGTCCATACTGGTCCGTACTGGTCCATACTGGTCCATACTGGTTTGTACTGGTCCGTACTGCTCCGTACTGGTCCATAGTGTTCCGTTCTGGTCCGTACTGGTCCGTACTGGTCCGTCCTGGACTGTTCTGGTCCATACAGGTCCGTTCTGTTCCGCACTGTTCTATACTGGTCCGCAATGGTCCGTACTGGTCCGTACTGGCCCATACTGGTCCGTACTGGTCCGTACCGGTCCATACTGGTCCATACTGGTCCGTACTGGTCCGTTCTGGTCTGCCCTTGTCCATACTGCTCTGTACTGGTCCGCACTGGTCCATACTGGTCCATACTGGTCCGTACTGGTCCGTACAGGTCCATACCGGTCCATACTGGTCCGTACCGGTCCGTTCTGGTCTGCCCTTGTCCATACTGGTCCGTACTGGTCCGCACTGGTCCATACTGGTCCATACTGCTCCGTACTGCCCCCTAGTGGTCCGTACTGGTCACTAGTAGTCCGTACTGGTCCGTACTGGTCCGTTCTGGTCCGTACGGGTCCATAGCGGTCCGTACTGTCCCTACTGGTCCGTACTGGTCCGCTTTGGTCCATACTGCTCCGTACTGGTCCATACTAGTCCGTACTGGTCCACAATGGTCCGTTCCAGTCCGCACTGGTCCATACTGGTCCGTACTGGTCCGTACTGGTCCGCTCTAATCCATACTGGTCCGTACTGGTCCATACTGGTCCGTACTGGTCCGTTCTGGTCCTTACTGGTCCATACTAGTCCGTACTGCTCCGTATTGGTCCCTACTGGTCCATACTGGTCCATACGGGTCCGTTCTGGTCCGCACTGGTCCATACTGGTCCGTACTCGTCCACATTGGTCGGTACTGGTCCATACTGGTCCGTACTGGTCCATACTGCTCCGTACTGGTCCGTAGTGGTCCATACTGGTCACTAGTAGTCCGTACTGGTCCGTACTGGTCCGTTCTGCTCTGTACTGGTCCATACTGGTCCGTACTGGTCCGTTCTGCTCCGTACTGGTCCATAGTGTTCCGTGCTGGTCCATACTGGTCCATACTGGTCCGTTCTGGTCCGCACTGGTCCATACTGGTACGTTCTGTTCCATAGTGGTCCGTACTAGTCCGTACTTGTCCGTTCTGTTCCGCACTGGTCCGCACTGGTCCATACTGGTCCGCACTGGTCCATACTGGTCCGTACTGGTCCGTAATGGTCTGTTCTGGTCCGCAATGGTCCATACTGGTCCGTTCTGGTCCGTACTGTTCCATAGTGGTCCGTACTGGTCCGTTCTGATCTGTACTGGTCCCTACCAGTCCGTACTGGTCCGTTCTGGTACGTTCTGTTCCATAGTGGTCCGTACTAGTCCGTACTGGTCGGTTCTGGTCCGCACTGGTCCGCACTGGTCCATACTGGTCCGTACTGGTCCATACTGGTCTGTTCTGGTCCGCATTGGTCCATACTGGTCCGTTCTGGTCCGTACTGTTCCATAGTGGTCCGTACTAGTCCATTCTGGCCCGTACTGGTCCATAGTGGTCCGTACTGGTCCGTTCTGGTCCGTACTGGTCCATACTGGTCCGTAGTGTTCCCTACCGGTCCGTACTGGTCCCTACCAGTCCGTAATGGTCCGTTCTGGTACGTTCTGTTCCATAGTGGTCCGTACTAGTCCGTACTGGTCGGTTCTGGTCCGCACTGGTCCTCACTGGTCCATACTGGTCCGTCCAGGTCCGTACTGGTCCACACTGCTCCGTACTGCCCCCTTGTGGTCCGTACTGGTCCCTAGTATTCCGTACTGGTCCGTACTGGTCCGTTCTGGTCCATACTGGTCCGCACTGGTCCGCACTGGTCCATACCTGTCCGCACTGGTCCATACTGGTCCGTACTGGTCCACATTGGTCGGTACTGGTCCATACTGGTCCGTACTGGTCCGTTCTGGTCCATACTGGTCCGTAGTGGTCCGTACTGGTCCGTACTGGTCCATAGTGGTCCGTACTGGTCCCTACTGGTCCGTACTGGTCCGTACTGGCCCATACTGGTACGTTCTGGTACGTTCTGTTCCATATTGGTCCGTACTGGTCCGTCCTGGTCTGTACTGGTCCATACAGGTCCGTTGTGGCCCGCACTGGTCCATACTGGTCCGTACTGGTCCGTTCTGGTCCGTACTGGTCCGTACTGGTCCGTACTGGTCTGTTCTGGTCCGCACTGGTCCATACTGGTACGTTCTGTTCCATAGTGGTCCGTACTAGTCCGTACTTGTCCGTTCTGTTCCGCACTGGTCCGCACTGGTCCATACTGGTCCGCACTGGTCCATACTGGTCCGTACTGGTCCGTACTGGTCTGTTCTGGTCCGCACTGGTCCATACTGGTCCGTTCTGGTCCGTACTGTTCCATAGTGGTCCGTACTGGTCCGTTCTGATCTGTACTGGTCCATACTGGTCCGTACTGGTCCGTTCTTGTCCGTACTGGTCCATAGTGTTCCGTACTGGTCCCTACCGGTCCGCACTGGTCCCTACCAGTCCGTACTGGTCCGTTCTGGTACGTTCTGTTCCATAGTGGTCCATACTGGTCCGTACTGGTCCGTACTGGTCCATACTGGTCCGCACTGGTCCGTACTGGTCCGTACTGGCCCATACTGGTCCATTTTGGTCCATACTGGTCCACACTGGTCCCTACCGGTCCATACTGCTCTGTACTGGTCCCTACCGGTCCGTACTGGTCCGTACTGGTCCATACTGGTCCATACTGCTCCGTTCTGGTCTGCCCTTGTCCATACTGCTCCATTCTGGTCTGCCCTTGTCCATACTGGTCCGTTCTGGTCCGTACTGGTCTGTTCTGGTCCGCACTGGTCCGTACTGGTCCGTAGTGTTCCCTATTGGCCCGTTCTGGTCCGTACTGGTCCATACTGGTCCATACTGTCCGTACTTGTCCATACTGGTCCATACTGGTCCGTACTGGTCCGCACTGGTCCATACTGGTACGTTCTGTTCCATTGTTGTCTGTACTAGTCCGTGCTTGTGCGTTATGTTCCGCACTGGTCCATACTGGTCCATACTGGTCCGTACTGGTCCGTACAGTTCCATACCGGTCCATACTGGTCCGTACTGGTCCGTTCTGGTCTGCCCTTGTCCATACTGGTCTGTACTGGTCCGCACTGGTCCATACTGGTCCATACTGCTCCGTACTGCCCCCTAGTGGTCCATACTGGTCACTAGTAGTCCGTACTGGTCCGTACTGGTCCGTTCTGCTCCGTACTGGTCCATAGTGGTCCGTACTGGTCCGTTCTGGTCCGTACGGGTCCATAGCGGTCCGTAATGTCCCTACTGGTCCGTACTGGTCCGCTCTGGTCCATACTGGTCCGTACTGGTCCATACTGGTCCGTACTGGTCCACAATGGTCCGTTCTGGTCCGCACTGGTCCATACTGGTCCATACTGGTCCGCACTGGTCCATACTGGTCCGTACTGGTCCGTACTGGTCCGTACTGGTCCGCTCTAATCCATACTGGTCCGTACTGGTCCATACTGGTCCATACTGGTTCGTTCTTGTCCGCACTGGTCCATACTGGTCCGCACTGGTCCACATTGGTCGGTACTGGTCCATACTGGTCCGTACTGGTCCGTTCTGGTCCATACTGGTCCGTAGTGGTCCGTACTGGTCCGTACTGGTCCATAGTGGTCCGTACTGGTCCATACTGGTCCGTACTGGTCCGTACTGGCCCATACTGGTACGTTCTGGTACGTTCTGTTCCATATTGGTCCGTACTGGTCCGTCCTGGTCTGTACTGGTCCATACAGGTCCGTTGTGGCCCGCACTGGTCCATACTGGTCCGTACTGGTCCGTTCTGGTCCGTACTGGTCCGTACTGGTCCGTACTGGTCTGTTCTGGTCCGCACTGGTCCATACTGGTACGTTCTGTTCCATAGTGGTCCGTACTAGTCCGTACTTGTCCGTTCTGTTCCGCACTGGTCCGCACTGGTCCATACTGGTCCGCACTGGTCCATACTGGTCCGTTCTGGTCCGTACTGGTCTGTTCTGGTCCGCACTGGTCCATACTGGTCAGTTCTGGTCCGTACTGTTCCATAGTGGTCCGTACTGGTCCGTTCTGATCTGTACTGGTCCATACTGGTCCGTACTGGTCCGTTCTTGTCCGTACTGGTCCATAGTGTTCCGTACTGGTCCCTACCGGTCCGCACTGGTCCCTACCAGTCCGTACTGGTCCGTTCTGGTACGTTCTGTTCCATAGTGGTCCATACTGGTCCGTACTGGTCCGTACTGGTCCATACTGGTCCGCACTGGTCCGTACTGGTCCGTACTGGCCCATACTGGTCCATATTGGTCCATACTGGTCCACACTGGTCCCTACCGGTCCATACTGCTCTGTACTGGTCCCTACTGGTCCGTACTGGTCCGTACTGGTCCATACCGGTCCATACTGGTCCATACTGCTCCGTTCTGGTCTGCCCTTGTCCATACTGCTCCGTTCTGGTCTGCCCTTGTCCATACTGGTTCGTTCTGGTCCGTACTGGTCTGTTCTGGTCCGCACTGGTCCGTACTGGTCCGTAGTGTTCCCTATTGGTCCGTTCTGGTCCGTACTGGTCCATACTGGTCCATACTGTCCGTACTTGTCCATACTGGTCCATACTGGTCCGTACTGGTCCGCACTGGTCCATACTGGTACGTTCTGTTCCATTGTTGTCTGTACTAGTCCGTGCTTGTGCGTTATGTTCCGCACTGGTCCATACTGGTCCATACTGGTCCGTACTGGTCCGTACAGTTCCATACCGGTCCATACTGGTCCGTACTGGTCCGTTCTGGTCTGCCCTTGTCCATACTGGTCTGTACTGGTCCGCACTGGTCCATACTGGTCCATACTGCTCCGTACTGCCCCCTAGTGGTCCATACTGGTCACTAGTAGTCCGTACTGGTCCGTACTGGTCCGTTCTGCTCCGTACTGGTCCATAGTGGTCCGTACTGGTCAGTTCTGGTCCGTACGGGTCCATAGCGGTCCGTAATGTCCCTACTGGTCCGTACTGGTCCGCTCTGGTCCATACTGGTCCGTACTGGTCCATACTGGTATGTACTGGTCCACAATGGTCCGTTCTGGTCCGCACTGGTCCATACTGGTCCATACTGGTCCGCACTGGTCCATACTGGTCCGTACTGGTCCGTACTGGTCCGTACTGGTCCGCTCTAATCCATACTGGTCCGTACTGGTCCATACTGGTCCATACTGGTTCGTTCTTGTCCGCACTGGTCCATACTGGTCCGCACTGGTCCACATTGGTCGGTACTGGTCCATACTGGTCCGTACTGGTCCGTTCTGGTCCATACTGGTCCGTAGTGGTCCGTACTGGTCCGTAGTGGTCTGTACTGGTCCGTACTGGTCCCTACTGGTCCGTACTGGTCCGTACTGGCCCATACTGGTCCGTTCTGGTACGTTCTGTTCCATATTGGTCCGTACTGGTCCGTCCTGGTCCGTACTGGTCCATACAGGTCCGTTGTGGCCCGCACTGGTCCATACTGGTCCGTACTGGTCTGTTCTGGTCCGCACTGGTCCATACTGGTACGTTCTGTTCCATAGTGGTCCGTACTAGTCCGTACTTGTCCGTTCTGTTCCGCACTGGTCCGCACTGGTCCATACTGGTCCGCACTGGTCCATACTGGTCCGTACTGGTCCGTACTGGTCCGTACTGGTCTGTTCTGGTCCGCACTGGTCCGTACTGGTCCGTAGTGTTCCCTATTGGTCCGTTCTGGTCCGTACTGGTCCATACTGGTCCATAATGGTCCGTACTGGACCATACTGGTCCGTACTGGTCCGTACTGGTCTGCCCTTGTCCATACTGGTCCGTACTGGTCCGCACTCGTCCATACTGGTCCATAGTGCTCCGTACTGCCCCCTAGTGGTCCGTACTGGTCACTAGTAGTCCGTACTGGTCCATACTAGTCAGTTCTGCTCCGTACTGGTCCATAGTGGTCCGTACTGGTCCATTCTGGTCCGTACTGGTCCATAGTGTCCCGTGCTGGTCCATACTGGTCCATACTGGTCCGTTCTGGTCCGCACTGGTCCATACTGGTACGTTCTGTTCCATAGTGGTCCGTACTAGTCCGTACTTGTCCGTTCTGTTCCGCACTGGTCCGCACTGGTCCATACTGGTCCGCACTGGTCCTTACTGGTCCATACTGGTCCGCACTGGTCCATACTGGTCCGTACTGGTCCGTAATGGTCTGTTCTGGTCCGCACTGGTCCATACTGGTCCGTTCTGGTCCGTACTGTTCCATAGTGGTCCGTACTGGTTTTTTCTGATCTGTACTGGTCCATACTGGTCCGTACTGGTCCATACTGGTCCGTACTGGTCCATAGTGTTCCGTACTGGTCCCTACCGGTCCGTACTGGTCCCTACCAGTCAGTACTGGTCCGTTCTGGTACGTTCTGTTCCATAGTGGTCCGTACTAGTCCGTACTGGTCGGTTCTGGTCCGCACTGGTCCTCACTGGTCCATACTGGTCCGTCCTGGTCCGTACTTGTCCATACTGCTCCGTACTGCCCCCTTGTGGTCCGTACTGGTCCCTAGTATGCCGTACTGGTCCGTACTGGTCTATTCTGGTCCGTACTGGTCCATAGTGTTCCGTGCTGGTCCGTACTGGTCCGTTCTGGTCTGCCCTTGTCCATACTGGTCCGTACTGGTCCGCACTGGTCCATACTGGTCCATACTGGTCCGTACTGGTCTGTTCTGGTCCGCACTGGTCCATACTGGTACGTTCTGTTCCATAGTGGTCCGTACTAATCCGTACTTGTCCGTTCTGTTCCGCACTGGTCCGCACTGGTCCATACTGGTCCGCACTGGTCCATACTGGTCCGTACTGGTCCGTACTGGTCTGTTCTGGTCCGCACTGGTCCATACTTGTCCGTACTGGTCCGCACTGGTCCATACTTGTCCGTACTGGTCCGTTCTGGTCCATACTGTTCCGTACTGGTCCGTTCTGGTCCGTACTGGTCCATCGTGTTCCGTGCTGGTCCATACTGGTCCATACTGGTCCGTTCTGGTCCGCACTGGTCCATACTGGTACGTTCTGTTCCATAGTGGTCCGTACTAGTCCGTACTGGTCCGTTCTGGTCCGCACTGGTCCGCACTGGTCCGTACTGGTCCGTCCTGGTCCGCACTGGTCCGTCCTGGTCCGTATTGGTCCCTACTGATCCATACTGGTCCATACTGGTCCGTTCTGGTCCGCACTGGTCCATACTGGTCCGTACTGGTCCATACTGGTCCGTTCTGCTCCGTACTGGTCCATAGTGGCCCTTACTGGTCCATACTGGCCCGTACTGGTCCGTCCTGGTCTGTATTGGTCCCTACTGATCCATACTGGTCCATACTGGTCCATACTGGTCTGTTCTGGTCCGCATTGGTCCATACTGGTCCGTACTGGTCCATACTGGTCCGTACTGGTCCATACCGGTCCGTACTGGTCCATACTAGTCCATACTTGTCCGTAGTGGTCCCTATTGGTCCGTTCTGGTCCGTACTGGTCCGTACTGGTCCGTCCTGGTCTGTTCTGGTCCATACAGGTCCGTTCTGGTCCGCACTGGTCCATACTGCTCCACAATGGTCCGTACTGGTCCGTACTGGTCCCTACCGGTCCGTACTGGTCCGTACTTGTCCATACCGGTCCATACTGGTCCGTACTGCTCCGTTCTGGTCTGCCCTTGTCCATACTGGTCCGTACTGGTCCGCACTGGTCCATACTGGTCCATACTGGTCCGTTCTGCTCCGTACTGGTCCATACCGGTCCATACTGGTCCGTACTGGTCCGTACTGGTCTGTTCTGGTCCGCACTGGTCCATACTGGTACGTTCTGTTCCATAGTGGTCCGTACTAGTCCGTACTTGTCCGTTCTGATCTGTACTGGTCCATACTGGTCCGTACTGGTCCGTACTGGTCCATCGTGTTCCGTGCTGGTCCATACTGGTCCATACTGGTCCGTACTGGTCCGCACTGGTCCATACTGGTACGTTCTGTTCCATAGTGGTCCGTACTAGTCCGTACTGGTCCGTTCTGGTCCGCACTGGTCCGCACTGGTCCGTACTGGTCCGTCCTGGTCCGCACTGGTCCGTCCTGGTCCGTATTGGTCCCTACTGATCCATACTGGTCCATACTGGTCCGTTCTGGTCCGCACTGGTCCATACTGGTCCATACTGGTCCGTTCTGCTCCGTACTGGTCCATAGTGGCCCTTACTGGTCCATACTGGCCCGTACTGGTCCGTCCTGGTCTGTATTGGTCCCTACTGATCCATACTGGTCCATACTGGTCCATACTGGTCTGTTCTGGTCCGCATTGGTCCATACTGGTCCGTACTGGTCCATACTGGTCCGTACTGGTCCATACCGGTCCGTACTGGTCCATACTAGTCCATACTTGTCCGTAGTGGTCCCTATTGGTCCGTTCTGGTCCGTACTGGTCCGTACTGGTCCGTCCTGGTCTGTTCTGGTCCATACAGGTCCGTTCTGGTCCGCACTGGTCCATACTGCTCCACAATGGTCCGTACTGGTCCGTACTGGTCCCTACCGGTCCGTACTGGTCCGTACTTGTCCATACCGGTCCATACTGGTCCGTACTGCTCCGTTCTGGTCTGCCCTTGTCCATACTGGTCCGTACTGGTCCGCACTGGTCCATACTGGTCCATACTGGTCCGTTCTGCTCCGTACTGGTCCCTACCGGTCCGTACTGGTCCGTACTGGTCCATACCGGTCCATACTGCTCCGTTCTGGTCTGCCCTTGTCCATACTGCTCCATTCTGGTCTGCCCTTGTCCATACTGGTCCGTTCTGGTCCGTACTGGTCTGTTCTGGTCCGCACTGGTCCGTACTGGTCCGTAGTGTTCCCTATTGGCCCGTTCTGGTCCGTACTGGTCCATACTGGTCCATACTGTCCGTACTTGTCCATACTGGTCCATACTGGTCCGTACTGGTCCGCACTGGTCCATACTGGTACGTTCTGTTCCATTGTTGTCTGTACTAGTCCGTGCTTGTGCGTTATGTTCCGCACTGGTCCATACTGGTCCATACTGGTCCGTACTGGTCCGTACAGTTCCATACCGGTCCATACTGGTCCGTACTGGTCCGTTCTGGTCTGCCCTTGTCCATACTGGTCTGTACTGGTCCGCACTGGTCCATACTGGTCCATACTGCTCCGTACTGCCCCCTAGTGGTCCATACTGGTCACTAGTAGTCCGTACTGGTCCGTACTGGTCCGTTCTGCTCCGTACTGGTCCATAGTGGTCCGTACTGGTCCGTTCTGGTCCGTACGGGTCCATAGCGGTCCGTAATGTCCCTACTGGTCCGTACTGGTCCGCTCTGGTCCATACTGGTCCGTACTGGTCCATACTGGTCCGTACTGGTCCACAATGGTCCGTTCTGGTCCGCACTGGTCCATACTGGTCCATACTGGTCCGCACTGGTCCATACTGGTCCGTACTGGTCCGTACTGGTCCGTACTGGTCCGCTCTAATCCATACTGGTCCGTACTGGTCCATACTGGTCCATACTGGTTCGTTCTTGTCCGCACTGGTCCATACTGGTCCGCACTGGTCCACATTGGTCGGTACTGGTCCATACTGGTCCGTACTGGTCCGTTCTGGTCCATACTGGTCCGTAGTGGTCCGTACTGGTCCGTACTGGTCCATAGTGGTCCGTACTGGTCCATACTGGTCCGTACTGGTCCGTACTGGCCCATACTGGTACGTTCTGGTACGTTCTGTTCCATATTGGTCCGTACTGGTCCGTCCTGGTCTGTACTGGTCCATACAGGTCCGTTGTGGCCCGCACTGGTCCATACTGGTCCGTACTGGTCCGTTCTGGTCCGTACTGGTCCGTACTGGTCCGTACTGGTCTGTTCTGGTCCGCACTGGTCCATACTGGTACGTTCTGTTCCATAGTGGTCCGTACTAGTCCGTACTTGTCCGTTCTGTTCCGCACTGGTCCGCACTGGTCCATACTGGTCCGCACTGGTCCATACTGGTCCGTTCTGGTCCGTACTGGTCTGTTCTGGTCCGCACTGGTCCATACTGGTCAGTTCTGGTCCGTACTGTTCCATAGTGGTCCGTACTGGTCCGTTCTGATCTGTACTGGTCCATACTGGTCCGTACTGGTCCGTTCTTGTCCGTACTGGTCCATAGTGTTCCGTACTGGTCCCTACCGGTCCGCACTGGTCCCTACCAGTCCGTACTGGTCCGTTCTGGTACGTTCTGTTCCATAGTGGTCCATACTGGTCCGTACTGGTCCGTACTGGTCCATACTGGTCCGCACTGGTCCGTACTGGTCCGTACTGGCCCATACTGGTCCATATTGGTCCATACTGGTCCACACTGGTCCCTACCGGTCCATACTGCTCTGTACTGGTCCCTACCGGTCCGTACTGGTCCGTACTGGTCCATACCGGTCCATACTGGTCCATACTGCTCCGTTCTGGTCTGCCCTTGTCCATACTGCTCCGTTCTGGTCTGCCCTTGTCCATACTGGTTCGTTCTGGTCCGTACTGGTCTGTTCTGGTCCGCACTGGTCCGTACTGGTCCGTAGTGTTCCCTATTGGTCCGTTCTGGTCCGTACTGGTCCATACTGGTCCATACTGTCCGTACTTGTCCATACTGGTCCATACTGGTCCGTACTGGTCCGCACTGGTCCATACTGGTACGTTCTGTTCCATTGTTGTCTGTACTAGTCCGTGCTTGTGCGTTATGTTCCGCACTGGTCCATACTGGTCCATACTGGTCCGTACTGGTCCGTACAGTTCCATACCGGTCCATACTGGTCCGTACTGGTCCGTTCTGGTCTGCCCTTGTCCATACTGGTCTGTACTGGTCCGCACTGGTCCATACTGGTCCATACTGCTCCGTACTGCCCCCTAGTGGTCCATACTGGTCACTAGTAGTCCGTACTGGTCCGTACTGGTCCGTTCTGCTCCGTACTGGTCCATAGTGGTCCGTACTGGTCAGTTCTGGTCCGTACGGGTCCATAGCGGTCCGTAATGTCCCTACTGGTCCGTACTGGTCCGCTCTGGTCCATACTGGTCCGTACTGGTCCATACTGGTATGTACTGGTCCACAATGGTCCGTTCTGGTCCGCACTGGTCCATACTGGTCCATACTGGTCCGCACTGGTCCATACTGGTCCGTACTGGTCCGTACTGGTCCGTACTGGTCCGCTCTAATCCATACTGGTCCGTACTGGTCCATACTGGTCCATACTGGTTCGTTCTTGTCCGCACTGGTCCATACTGGTCCGCACTGGTCCACATTGGTCGGTACTGGTCCATACTGGACCGTACTGGTCCGTTCTGGTCCATACTGGTCCGTAGTGGTCCGTACTGGTCCGTAGTGGTCTGTACTGGTCCGTACTGGTCCCTACTGGTCCGTACTGGTCCGTACTGGCCCATACTGGTCCGTTCTGGTACGTTCTGTTCCATATTGGTCCGTACTGGTCCGTCCTGGTCCGTACTGGTCCATACAGGTCCGTTGTGGCCCGCACTGGTCCATACTGGTCCGTACTGGTCTGTTCTGGTCCGCACTGGTCCATACTGGTACGTTCTGTTCCATAGTGGTCCGTACTAGTCCGTACTTGTCCGTTCTGTTCCGCACTGGTCCGCACTGGTCCATACTGGTCCGCACTGGTCCATACTGGTCCGTACTGGTCCGTACTGGTCCGTACTGGTCTGTTCTGGTCCGCACTGGTCCGTACTGGTCCGTAGTGTTCCCTATTGGTCCGTTCTGGTCCGTACTGGTCCATACTGGTCCATAATGGTCCGTACTGGACCATACTGGTCCGTACTGGTCCGTACTGGTCTGCCCTTGTCCATACTGGTCCGTACTGGTCCGCACTCGTCCATACTGGTCCATAGTGCTCCGTACTGCCCCCTAGTGGTCCGTACTGGTCACTAGTAGTCCGTACTGGTCCATACTAGTCAGTTCTGCTCCGTACTGGTCCATAGTGGTCCGTACTGGTCCATTCTGGTCCGTACTGGTCCATAGTGTCCCGTGCTGGTCCATACTGGTCCATACTGGTCCGTTCTGGTCCGCACTGGTCCATACTGGTACGTTCTGTTCCATAGTGGTCCGTACTAGTCCGTACTTGTCCGTTCTGTTCCGCACTGGTCCGCACTGGTCCATACTGGTCCGCACTGGTCCTTACTGGTCCATACTGGTCCGCACTGGTCCATACTGGTCCGTACTGGTCCGTAATGGTCTGTTCTGGTCCGCACTGGTCCATACTGGTCCGTTCTGGTCCGTACTGTTCCATAGTGGTCCGTACTGGTCCGTTCTGATCTGTACTGGTCCATACTGCTCCGTACTGGTCCGTTCTTGTCCGTACTGGTCCATAGTGTTCCGTACTGGTCCCTACCGGTCCGTACTGGTCCCTACCAGTCCGTACTGGTCCGTTCTGGTACGTTCTGTTCCATAGTGGTCCGTACTAGTCCGTACTGGTCGGTTCTGGTCCGCACTGGTCCTCACTGGTCCATACTGGTCCGTCCTGGTCCGTACTTGTCCATACTGCTCCGTACTGCCCCCTTGTGGTCCGTACTGGTCCCTAGTATGCCGTACTGGTCCGTACTGGTCTATTCTGGTCCGTACTGGTCCATAGTGTTCCGTGCTGGTCCGTACTGGTCCGTTCTGGTCTGCCCTTGTCCATACTGGTCCGTACTGGTCCGCACTGGTCCATACTGGTCCATACTGGTCCGTACTGGTCTGTTCTGGTCCGCACTGGTCCATACTGGTACGTTCTGTTCCATAGTGGTCCGTACTAATCCGTACTTGTCCGTTCTGTTCCGCACTGGTCCGCACTGGTCCATACTGGTCCGCACTGGTCCATACTGGTCCGTACTGGTCCGTACTGGTCTGTTCTGGTCCGCACTGGTCCATACTTGTCCGTACTGGTCCGCACTGGTCCATACTTGTCCGTACTGGTCCGTTCTGGTCCATACTGTTCCGTACTGGTCCGTTCTGGTCCGTACTGGTCCATCGTGTTCCGTGCTGGTCCATACTGGTCCATACTGGTCCGTTCTGGTCCGCACTGGTCCATACTGGTACGTTCTGTTCCATAGTGGTCCGTACTAGTCCGTACTGGTCCGTTCTGGTCCGCACTGGTCCGCACTGGTCCGTACTGGTCCGTCCTGGTCCGCACTGGTCCGTCCTGGTCCGTATTGGTCCCTACTGATCCATACTGGTCCATACTGGTCCGTTCTGGTCCGCACTGGTCCATACTGGTCCGTACTGGTCCATACTGGTCCGTTCTGCTCCGTACTGGTCCATAGTGGCCCTTACTGGTCCATACTGGCCCGTACTGGTCCGTCCTGGTCTGTATTGGTCCCTACTGATCCATACTGGTCCATACTGGTCCATACTGGTCTGTTCTGGTCCGCATTGGTCCATACTGGTCCGTACTGGTCCATACTGGTCCGATACTGGTCCATACCGGTCCGTACTGGTCCATACTAGTCCATACTTGTCCGTAGTGGTCCCTATTGGTCCGTTCTGGTCCGTACTGGTCCGTACTGGTCCGTCCTGGTCTGTTCTGGTCCATACAGGTCCGTTCTGGTCCGCACTGGTCCATACTGCTCCACAATGGTCCGTACTGGTCCGTACTGGTCCCTACCGGTCCGTACTGGTCCGTACTTGTCCATACCGGTCCATACTGGTCCGTACTGCTCCGTTCTGGTCTGCCCTTGTCCATACTGGTCCGTACTGGTCTGCACTGGTCCATACTGGTCCATACTGGTCCGTTCTGCTCCGTACTGGTCCATACCGGTCCATACTGGTCCGTACTGGTCCGTACTGGTCTGCCCTTGTCCATACTGGTCCGTACTGGTCCGCACTCGTCCATACTGGTCCATAGTGCTCCGTACTGCCCCCTAGTGGTCCGTACTGGTCACTAGTAGTCCGTACTGGTCCATACTGGTCCGTTCTGCTCCGTACTGGTCCATAGTGGTCCGTACTGGTCCATTCTGGTCCGTACTGGTCCATAGTGTTCCGTGCTGGTCCATACTGGTCCATACTGGTCCGTTCTGGTCCGCACTGGTCCATACTGGTACGTTCTGTTCCATAGTGGTCCGTACTAGTCCGTACTTGTCCGTTCTGTTCCGCACTGGTCCGCACTGGTCCATACTGGTCCGCACTGGTCCATACTGGTCCGTACTGGTCCGTACTGGTCTGTTCTGGTCCGCACTGGTCCATACTGGTCCGTTCTGGTCCGTACTGTTCCATAGTGGTCCGTATTGGTCCGTTCTGATCTGTACTGGTCCATACTGGTCCGTACTGGTCCGTTCTTGTCCGTACTGGTCCATAGTGTTCCGTACTGGTCCCTACCGGTCCGTACTGGTCCCTACCAGTCCGTACTGGTCCGTTCTGGTACGTTCTGTTCCATAGTGGTCCGTACTAGTCCGTACTGGTCGGTTCTGGTCCGCACTGGTCCTCACTGGTCCATACTGGTCCGTCCTGGTCCGTACTGGTCCATACTGCTCCGTACTGCCCCCTTGTGGTCCGCACTGGTCCCTAGTATTCCGTACTGGTCCGTACTGGTCTATTCTGGTCCGTACTGGTCCATAGTGTTCCGTGCTGGTCCGTACTGGTCCGTTCTGGTCTGCCCTTGTCCATACTGGTCCGTACTGGTCCGCACTGGTCCATACTGGTCCATACTGGTCCGTTCTGCTCCGTACTGGTCCATACCGGTCCATACTGGTCCGTACTGGTCCGTACTGGTCTGTACTCGTCCATAGTGGTCCGTACTGGTCCGCACTCGTCCATACTGGTCCATAGTGCTCCGTACTGCCCCCTAGTGGTCCGTACTGGTCACTAGTAGTCCGTACTGGTCCGTACTGGTCCGTTCTGCTCCGTACTGGTCCATAGTGGTCCATTCTGGTCCATACTGGTCCATAGTGTTCCGTGCTGGTCCATACTGGTCCATACTGGTCTGTTCTGGTCCGCACTGGTCCATACTGGTACGTTCTTTTCCATAGTGGTCCGTACTAGTCCGTACTTGTCCGTTCTGTTCCGCACTGGTCCGCACTGGTCCATACTGGTCCGCACTGGTCCATACTGGTCCGTACTGGTCCGTACTGGTCTGTTCTGGTCCGCACTGGTCCATACTGGTCCGTTCTGGTCCGTACTGTTCCATAGTGGTCCGTACTGGTCCATTCTGGCCCGTACTGGTCCATAGTGGTCCGTACTGGTCCGTTCTGGTCCGTACTGGTCCATACTGGTCCGTAGTGTTCCCTACCGGTCCGTACTGGTCCCTACCAGTCCGTACTGGTCCGTTCTGGTACGTTCTGTTCCATAGGGGTCCATACTAGTCCGTACTGGTCGGTTCTGGTCCGCACTGGTCCTCACTGGTCCATACTGGTCCGTCCAGGTCCGTACTGGTCCACACTGCTCCGTACTGCCCCCTTGTGGTCCGTACTGGTCCCTAGTATTCCGTACTGGTCTATACTGGTCTGTTCTGGTCCATACTGGTCCGCACTGGTCCGCACTGGTCCATACCTGTCCGCACTGGTCCATACTGGTCCGTACTGGTCCGTACTGGTCTGTTCTGGTCCGCACTGGTCCATACTGGTCCGTACTGGTCCGTTCTGGTCCGTACTGGTCTGTTCTGGTCCGCACTGGTCCGTTCTGGTCCGTAGTGTTCCCTATTGGTCCGTTCTGGTCCGTACTGGTCCATACTGGTCCGTACTGCTCCGTACTGGTCCATACTGGTCCGTACTGGTCCGTACTGGTCTGCCCTTGTCCATACTGGTCCGTACTGGTCCGCACTCGTCCATACTGGTCCATAGTGCTCCGTACTGCCCCCTAGTGGTCCGTACTGGTCACTAGTAGTCCGTACTGGTCCATACTGGTCCGTTCTGCTCCGTACTGGTCCATAGTGGTCCGTACTGGTCCATTCTGGTCCGTACTGGTCCATAGTGTTCCGTGCTGGTCCATACTGGTCCATACTGGTCCGTTCTGGTCCGTACTGGTCCATACTGGTACGTTCTGTTCCATAGTGGTCCGTACTAGTCCGTACTTGTCCGTTCTGTTCCGCACTGGTCCGCACTGGTCCATACTGGTCCGCACTGGTCCATACTGGTCCGTACTGGTCCGTACTGGTCTGTTCTGGTCCGCACTGGTCCATACTGGTCCGTTCTGGTCCGTACTGTTCCATAGTGGTCCGTACTGGTCCGTTCTGATCTGTACTGGTCCATACTGCTCCGTACTGGTCCGTTCTTGTCCGTACTGGTCCATAGTGTTCCGTACTGGTCCCTACCGGTCCGTACTGGTCCCTACCAGTCCGTACTGGTCCGTTCTGGTACGTTCTGTTCCATAGTGGTCCGTACTAGTCCGTACTGGTCGGTTCTGGTCCGCACTGGTCCTCACTGGTCCATACTGGTCCGTCCTGGTCCCTACTGGTCCATACTGCTCCGTACTGCCCCCTTGTGATCCGTACTGGTCCCTAGTATTCCGTACTGGTCCGTACTGGTCTATTCTGGTCCGTACTGGTCCATAGTGTTCCGTGCTGGTCCGTACTGGTCCGTTCTGGTCTGCCCTTGTCCATACTGGTCCGTACTGGTCCGCACTGGTCCATACTGGTCCATACTGGTCCGTTCTGCTCCGTACTGGTCCATACCGGTCCATACTGGTCCGTACTGGTCCGTACTGGTCTGTACTCGTCCATAGTGGTCCGTACTGATCCGCACTGGTCCATACTGGTCCATAGTGCTCCGTACTGCCCCCTAGTGGTCCGTACTGGTCACTAGTAGTCCGTACTGGTCCGTACTGGACCGTTCTGCTCCGTACTGGTCCATAGTGTTCCGTGCTGGTCCATACTGGTCCATACTGGTCCGTTCTGGTCCGCACTGGTCCATACTGGTCCGTACTGGTCCATACTGGTACGTTCTGTTCCATAGTGGTCCGTACTAGTCCGTACTTGTCCGTTCTGTTCCGCACTGGTCCGCACTGGTCCATACTGGTCCGTACTGGTCCGTCCTGGTCCGTATTGGTCCCTACTGATGCATACTGGTCCATACTGGTCCGTACTGGTCCATACTGGTCCATACTGGTTTGTACTGGTCCGTACTGGTCCGTACTGGTCCATAGTGTTCCGTTCTGGTCCGTACTGGTCCGTACTGGTCCATCCTGGACTGTTCTGGTCCATACAGGTCCGTTCTGTTCCGCACTGGTCCATACTGGTCCGCAATGGTCCGTACTGGTCCGTACTGGCCCATACTGGTCCGTACTGGTCCGTACCGGTCCATTCCGGTCCATATTGGTCCGTACTGGTCCGTACTGGTCCGTTCTGGTCTGCCCTTGTCCATACTGGTCCGTACTGGTCCGCACTGGTCCATACTGGTCCATACTGCTCCGTACTGGTCCATACCGGTCCATACTGGTCCATACTGGTCCGTACTGGTCCGTTCTGGTCTGCCCTTGTCCATACTGGTCCGTACTGGTCCGCACTGGTCCATACTGTTCCATACTGCTCCGTACTGCCCCCTAGTGGTCCATACTGGTCACTAGTAGTCCGTACTGGTCCGTACTGGTCCGTTCTGCTCCGTACTGGTCCATAGTGGTCCGTACTGGCCCGTTCTGGTCCGTACGGGTCCATAGCGGTCCGTACTGTCCCTACTGGTCCGTACTGGTCCGCTCTGGTCCATACTGGTCCGTACTGGTCCATACTGGTCCGTACTGGTCCACAATAGTCCGTTCCAGTCCGCACTGGTCCATACTGGTCCGTACTGGTCCGCACTGGTCCATACTGGTCCGTACTGGTTCGTACTGGTCCGTACTGGTCCGCTCTAATCCATACTGGTCCGTACTGGTCCATACTGGTCCGTACTGGTCCGTTCTGGTCCGCACTGGTCCATACTGGTCCGTACTGGTCCGTATTGGTCCC
Organism: Anomalospiza imberbis; assembly: GCF_031753505.1. Lineage (NCBI taxonomy): Eukaryota > Metazoa > Chordata > Aves > Passeriformes > Viduidae > Anomalospiza > Anomalospiza imberbis. The sequence goes on from NW_027099998.1 coordinate 26,172, forward strand.
AACTGGTCCATACTGGTCCATACGGGTCCGTTCTGGTCCGCACTGGTCCATACTGGTCCGTACTGGTCCACATTGTTCGGTACTGGTCCATACTGGTCCGTACTGGTCCGTTCTGGTCCATACTGGTCCGTAGTGGTCCCGTACTGGTTCGTACTGGTCCATAGTGGTCCGTACTGACCCCTACTGGTCCGTACTGGTCCATACTGGTCCGTACTGGTCCGTACTGGTCTGTTCTGGTCCGCACTGGTCCATACTGGTCCGTACTGTTCCGTTCTGGTCCATACTGGTCCATACTGGTCCGTACTGGTCCGTTCTGGTCCGTACTGGTCGCTATTGATCCATACTGGTCCATACTGGTCCATACTGGTCCGTTTCTGGTCCGCACTGGTCCATACTGGTCCGTACTGGTCCATACTGGCCTGTACTGGTCCATACTAGTCCATACTTGTCCGTACTGGACCGTACTGGTCCATAGTGGTCCCTATTGGTCCGTTCTGGTCCGTACTGGTCCGTACCGGTCCGTAGTGGTCCGTACTGGTCCGTTCTGGTCCATACTGGTCCATACTGGTCTGCACTGGTCCATAATGGTCCGCACTGGTCCATACTGGTCCATACTGCTCCGTACTGCCCCCTAGTGGTCCATACTGGTCACTAGTAGTCTGTACTGGTCCGTACTGGTCCGTTCTGCTCCGTACTGGTCCATAGTGGTCCGTACTGGTCCGTTCTGGTCCGTACTGGTCCATACTAGTCCGTACTTATCCGTATTGGTCCCTACTGGTCCATACTGGTCCGTTCTGGTCCGCACTGGTCCATACTGGTCCATACTGGTCCGTACTGGTCCATACTGGTCCGTACTGGTCCGTACTGGTCCGCACTGGTCCATACTGGTCCGCACTGGTCCATACTGGTCCGTACTGGTCGGTACTGGTCTGTTCTGGTCGGCACTGGTCCATACTGGTCCGTACTGGTCCGTTCTGGTCCGTACTGGTCTGTTCTGGTCCATACTGGTCCGTACTGCTCCGTTCTGGTCCGCAATGGTCCATACTGGTCCGTACTGGTCCACATTGGTCGGTACTCGTCCATACTGGTCCGTACTGGTCCGTTCTGGTCCATACTGGTCCGTAGTGGTCTGTACTGGTCTGTACTGGTCCATAGTGATCCGTACTGGTCCCTACTGGTCCGTACTGGTCCGTACTGGCCCATACTGGTCCGTTCTGGTACGTTCTGTTCCATACTGTTCCGTACTGGTCCATACTGGTCCGTACTGGTCCATACAGGTCCGTTCTGGCCCGCACTGGTCCATACTGGTCCGTACTGGTCCGTTCTGGTCCGTACTGGTCTGTCTGGTCCGCACTGGTCCGTACTGCTCCGTAGTGTTCCCTAATGGTCCATTCTGGTCCGTACTGGTCCATACTGGTCCATACTGGTCCGTACTGGTCCATATTGGTCCATACTGGTCCATACTGGTCCGTTCTGGTCCGCACTGGTCCATACTGGTCCGTACTGCTCCATACTGGTCTGTTCTGGTCGGCACTGGTCCATACTGGTCCGTACTGGACCGTACTGGTCCATAGTGGTCCCTATTGGTCCGTTCTGGTCCGTACTGTCCGTACCGGTCCGTAGTGGTCCGTACTGTCCGTTCTGGTCCGTACTGGTCCGTTCTGGTCCATACTGGTCCGTAGTGGTCCGTACTGGTTCGTACTGGTCCATAGTGGTCCGTACTGACCCCTACTGGTCCGTACTGGTCCATACTGGTCCGTACTGGTCCGTACTGGTCTGTTCTGGTCCGCACTGGTCCATACTGGTCCGTACTGTTCCGTTCTGGTCCGTACTGGTCCGTACTGGCCCATACTGGTCCATATTGGTCCATACTGGTCCACACTGGTCCGTACCGGTCCATACTGCTCCGTACTGGTCCCTACCGGTCCGTACTGGTCCGTACTGGTCCATACCGGTCCATACTGGTCCGTACTGCGCTCCGTTCTGGTCTGCCCTTGTCCATACTGGTCCGTACTGGTCCGCACTGGTCCATACTGTTCCATACTGGTCCGTACTGCTCCGTACAGGTCCATACCGGTCCATACTGGTCCGTACTGGTCCGTTCTGGTCTGCCCTTGTCCATACTGGTCCGTACTGGTCCGCACTGGTCCATACTGGTCCATACTGCTCCGTACTGCCCCCTAGTGGTCCATACTGGTCACTAGTAGTCCGTACTGGTCCGTACTGGTCCGTTCTGCTCCGTACTGGTCCATAGTGGTCCGTACTGGTTCGTTCTGGTCCGTACGGGTCCATAGCGGTCCGTAATGTCCCTACTGGTCCGTACTGGTCCGCTCTGGTCCATACTGGTCCGTACTGGTCCATACTGGTCCGTACTGGTCCACAATGGTCCGTTCCAGTCCGCACTGGTCCATACTGGTCCGTACTGGTCCGCACTGGTCCATACTGATCCGTACTGGTCCGTACTGGTCCGTACTGGTCCGCTCTAATCCATACTGGTCCGTTCTGGTCCATACTGGTCCGTACTGCTCCGTTCTGGTCCGCAATGGTCCATACTGGTCCGTACTGGTCCACATTGGTCGGTACTCGTCCATACTGGTCCGTACTGGTCCGTTCTGGTCCATACTGGTCCGTAGTGGTCTGTACTGGTCTGTACTGGTCCATAGTGATCCGTACTGGTCCCTACTGGTCCGTACTGGTCCGTACTGGCCCATACTGGTCCGTTCTGGTACGTTCTGTTCCATACTGTTCCGTACTGGTCCATACTGGTCCGTACTGGTCCATACAGGTCCGTTCTGGCCCGCACTGGTCCATACTGGTCCGTACTGGTCCGTTCTGGTCCGTACTGGTCCATCGTGTTCATTGATGGTCCTTACTGGTCCATACTGGTCTGTTCTGGTCCGCACTGGTCCATACTGGTACGTTCTGTTCCATAGTGGTCCGTACTAGTCCGTACTTGTCCGTTCTGTTCCGCACTGGTCCGCACTGGTCCATACTGGTCCGTACTGCTCCGTACTGGTCCGTTCTGGTCCGCAATGGTCCATGCTTGTCCGTACTGGTCGGTTCTGGTCCATAATGTTCCGTACTGGTCCGTTCTGGTCCGTACTGGTCCATCGTGTTCCGTGCTGGTCCATACTTGTCCGTTCTGGTCCGCACTGGTCCATACTGGTACGTTCTGTTCCATAGTGGTCCGTACTAGTCCGTACTGGTCCGTTCTGGTCCGCACTGGTCCGCACTGGTCCGTACTGGTCCGTCCTGGTCCGTATTGGTCCGTCCTGGTCCATAGTGGTCCCTACCGATCCATACTGGTCCATACTGGTCCGTTCTGGTCCGCACTGGTCCATACTGGTCCGTCCTGGTCCGTACTGGTCCATACTGGTCCGTACAGTTCCATAGTGGTCCGTACTGGTCCATACTGGTCCGTACTGGTCCGTCCTGGTCCGTATTGTTCCCTACTGATCCATACTGCTCCATACTGGTCCATACTGGTCCGTTCTTGTCCGCACTGGTCCGTTCTGGTCCGCACTGGTCCATACTGGTCAGTACTGGTCCATACTGGTCCATACTGGTCCGTACTGGTCCGTACTGGTCCGCACTGGTCCATACTGGTCCGTTCTGGTCCGCACTGGTCCGTTCTGGTCCGCACTGGTCCATACTGGTCCGCACTGGTCCATACTGGTCCGTTCTGGTCCGTACTGGTCCGTACTGGTCCGTCCATGTCTGTTCTGGTCCATACAGGTCCGTTCTGGTCCGCACTGGTCCATACTGGTCCGCAATGGTCCGTACTGGTCCGTACTGGCCCGTACTGGTCCGTACTGGTCCGTACTGGTCCATACCGGTCCATACTGGTCCGTACTGGTCCCTTCTGGTCTGCCCTTGTCCATACTGGTCCGTACTGGTCCGCACTGGTCCATACTGGTCCATACTGGTCCGTACTGGTCCGTACCGGTCCATACCGGTCCATACTGGTCCGTACTGGTCCGTACAGGTCTGCCCTTGTCCATACTGCTCCGTACTGGTCCGCACTCATCCATACTGGTCCATAGTGCTCCGTACTGCCCCCTAGTGGTCCGTACTGGTCACTAGTAGTCCGTACTGGTCCATACTGGTCCGTTCTGCTCCGTACTTGTCCATAGTGGTCCGTACTGGTCCATTCTGGTCCGTACTGGTCCATAGTGTTCCGTGCTGGTCCATACTGGTCCATACTGGTCCGTTCTGGTCCGCACTGGTCCATACTGGTACGTTCTGTTCCATAGTGGTCCGTACTAGTCCGTACTTGTCCGTTCTGTTCCGCACTGGTCCGCACTGGTCCATACTGGTCCGTACTGCTTCGTACTGGTCCGTTCTGGTCCGCAATGGTCCATGCTTGTCCGTACTGGTCGGTTCTGGTCCATAATGTTCCGTACTGGTCCGTTCTGGTCCGTACTGGTCCATCGTGTTCCGTGCTGGTCCATACTTGTCCGTTCTGGTCCGCACTGGTCCATACTGGTACGTTCTGTTCCATAGTGGTCCGTACTAGTCCGTACTGGTCCGTTCTGGTCCGCACTGGTCCGCACTGGTCCGTACTGGTCCGTCCTGGTCCGTATTGGTCCGTCCTGGTCCATAGTGGTCCCTACCGATCCATACTGGTCCATACTGGTCCGTTCTGGTCCGCACTGGTCCATACTGGTCCGTCCTGGTCCGTACTGGTCCATACTGGTCCGTACAGTTCCATAGTGGTCCGTACTGGTCCATACTGGTCCGTACTGGTCCGTCCTGGTCCGTATTGTTCCCTACTGATCCATACTGCTCCATACTGGTCCATACTGGTCCGTTCTTGTCCGCACTGGTCCGTTCTGGTCCGCACTGGTCCATACTGGTCAGTACTGGTCCATACTGGTCCATACTGGTCCGTACTGGTCCGTACTGGTCCGCACTGGTCCATACTGGTCCGTTCTGATCCGCACTGGTCCGTTCTGGTCCGCACTGGTCCATACTGGTCCGCACTGGTCCATACTGGTCCGTTCTGGTCCGTACTGGTCCGTACTGGTCCGTCCATGTCTGTTTGGTCCATACAGGTCCGTTCTGGTCCGCACTGGTCCATACTGGTCCGCAATGGTCCGTACTGGTCCGTACTGGCCCGTACTGGTCCGTACTGGTCCGTACTGGTCCATACCGGTCCATACTGGTCCGTACTGGTCCCTTCTGGTCTGCCCTTGTCCATACTGGTCCGTACTGGTCCGCACTGGTCCATACTGGTCCATACTGGTCCGTACTGGTCCGTACCGGTCCATACCGGTCCATACTGGTCCGTACTGGTCCGTACAGGTCTGCCCTTGTCCATACTGCTCCGTACTGGTCCGCACTCATCCATACTGGTCCATAGTGCTCCGTACTGCCCCCTAGTGGTCCGTACTGGTCACTAGTAGTCCGTACTGGTCCATACTGGTCCGTTCTGCTCCGTACTTGTCCATAGTGGTCCGTACTGGTCCATTCTGGTCCGTACTGGTCCATAGTGTTCCGTGCTGGTCCATACTGGTCCATACTGGTCCGTTCTGGTCCGCACTGGTCCATACTGGTACGTTCTGTTCCATAGTGGTCCGTACTAGTCCGTACTTGTCCGTTCTGTTCCGCACTGGTCCGCACTGGTCCATACTGGTCCGCACTGGTCCGTACTGGTCCGTACTGGTCTGTTCTGGTCCGCACTGGTCCATACTGGTCCGTTCTGGTCCGTACTGTTCCATAGTGGTCCGTACTGGTCCGTTCTGGTCCGTACTGGTCCATAGTGGTCCATACTGGTCCGTTCTTGTCCGTACTGGTCCATAGTGTTCCGTACTGGTCCCTACCGGTCCGTACTGGTCCCTACCAGTCCGTACTGGTCCGTTCTGGTACGTTCTGTTCCATAGTGGTCCGTACTAGTCCGTACTGGTCGGTTCTCGTCCGCACTGGTCCTCACTGGTCCATACTGGTCCGTCCTGGTCCGTACTGGTCCATACTGCTCCGTACTGCCCCCTTGTGGTCCGTACTGGTCCCTAGTATTCCGTACTGGTCCGTACTGGTCCGTTCTGGTCCGTACTGGTCCGTAGTGTTCCCTATTGGTCCGTTCTGGTCCGTACTGGTCCATACTGGTCCATACTGGTCCGTACTGATCCATACTGGTCCATACTGGTCCATACTGGTCCGTTCTGGTCCGCACTGGTCCATACTGGTCCGTACTGGTTCATACTGGTCTGTACATGTCCATACTAGTCCATACTTGTCCGTACTGGTCCGTACTGGTCCATAGTGGTCCCTATTGGTCCGTTCTGGTCCGTACTGGTCCGTACCGGTCCGTAGTGGTCCGTACTGGTCCGTTCTGGTCCATACTGGTCCGTTCTGGTCTTCACTGGTCCATACTGGTCCGCACTGGTCCGTACTGGTCCGTACTGGCCCATACTGGTCCATATTGGTCCATACTGGTCCACACAGGTCCGTACCGGTCCATACTGCTCCGTACTGGTCCCTACCGGTCCGTACTGGTCCGTACTGGTCCGTACCGGTCAATACTGGTCCGTACTGCTCCGTTCTGGTCTGCCCTTGTCCATACTGGTCCGTACTGGTCCGTACTGGTCCGTACTGGTCCATACTGATCCGTACTGGTCAGTACAGGTCCGCACTGGTCCGTTCTGGTCCGTACTGGTCCGTACTGGTCCGTCCATGTCTGTTCTGGTCCATACAGGTCCGTTCTGGTCCGCACTGGTCCATACTGGTCCGCAATGGTCCGTACTGGTCCGTACTGGCCCGTACTGGTCCGTACTGGTCCGTACTGGTCCATACCGGTCCATACTGGTCCGTACTGGTCCCTTCTGGTCTGCCCTTGTCCATACTGGTCCGTACTGGTCCGCACTGGTCCATACTGGTCCATACTGGTCCGTACTGGTCCGTACCGGTCCATACCGGTCCATACTGGTCCGTACTGGTCCGTACAGGTCTGCCCTTGTCCATACTGCTCCGTACTGGTCCGCACTCGTCCATACTGGTCCATAGTGCTCCGTACTGCCCCCTAGTGGTCCGGACTGGTCACTAGTTGTCCGTACTGGTCCATACTGGTCCGTTCTGCTCCGTACTTGTCCATAGTGGTCCGTACTGGTCCATTCTGGTCCGTACTGGTCCATAGTGTTCCGTGCTGGTCCATACTGGTCCATACTGGTCCGTTCTGGTCCGCACTGGTCCATACTGGTACGTTCTGTTCCATAGTGGTCCGTACTAGTCCGTACTTGTCCGTTCTGTTCCGCACTGGTCCGCACTGGTCCATACTGGTCCGCACTGGTCCGTACTGGTCCGTACTGGTCTGTTCTGGTCCGCACTGGTCCATACTGGTCCGTTCTGGTCCGTACTGTTCCATAGTGGTCCGTACTGGTCCGTTCTGGTCCGTACTGGTCCATAGTGGTCCGTACTGGTCCGTTCTTGTCCGTACTGGTCCATAGTGTTCCGTACTGGTCCCTACCGGTCCGTACTGGTCCCTACCAGTCCGTACTGGTCCGTTCTGGTACGTTCTGTTCCATAGTGGTCCGTCCTAGTCCGTACTGGTCGGTTCTGGTCCGCACTGGTCCTCACTGGTCCATACTGGTCCGTACTGGTCCGTTCTGGTCCATACTGGTCCGTAGTGGTCTGTACTGGTCCGTACTGGTCCCTACTGGTCCGTACTGGTCCGTACTGGCCCATACTGGTCCGTTCTGGTACGTTCTGTTCCATATTGGTCCGTACTGGTCCGTCCTGGTCCGTACTGGTCCGTACTGGTCCGTACTGGTCCGCTCTAATCCATACTGGTCCGTACTGGTCCATACTGGTCCATACTGGTTCGTTCTTGTCCGCACTGGTCCATACTGGTCCGCACTGGTCCACATTGGTCGGTACTGGTCCATACTGGTCCGTACTGGTCCGTTCTGGTCCATACTGGTCCGTAGTGGTCCGTACTGGTCCGTACTGGTCCATAGTGGTCCGTACTGGTCCATACTGGTCCGTACTGGTCCGTACTGGCCCATACTGGTACGTTCTGGTACGTTCTGTTCCATATTGGTCCGTACTGGTCCGTCCTGGTCTGTACTGGTCCATACAGGTCCGTTGTGGCCCGCACTGGTCCATACTGGTCCGTACTGGTCCGTTCTGGCCGTACTGGTCCGTACTGGTCCGTACTGGTCTGTTCTGGTCCGCACTGGTCCATACTGGTACGTTCTGTTCCATAGTGGTCCGTACTAGTCCGTACTTGTCCGTTCTGTTCCGCACTGGTCCGCACTGGTCCATACTGGTCCGCACTGGTCCATACTGGTCCGTTCTGGTCCGTACTGGTCTGTTCTGGTCCGCACTGGTCCATACTGGTCAGTTCTGGTCCGTACTGTTCCATAGTGGTCCGTACTGGTCCGTTCTGATCTGTACTGGTCCATACTGGTCCGTACTGGTCCGTTCTTGTCCGTACTGGTCCATAGTGTTCCGTACTGGTCCCTACCGGTCCGCACTGGTCCCTACCAGTCCGTACTGGTCCGTTCTGGTACGTTCTGTTCCATAGTGGTCCATACTGGTCCGTACTGGTCCGTACTGGTCCATACTGGTCCGCACTGGTCCGTACTGGTCCGTACTGGCCCATACTGGTCCATATTGGTCCATACTGGTCCACACTGGTCCCTACCGGTCCATACTGCTCTGTACTGGTCCCTACCGGTCCGTACTGGTCCGTACTGGTCCATACCGGTCCATACTGGTCCATACTGCTCCGTTCTGGTCTGCCCTTGTCCATACTGCTCCGTTCTGGTCTGCCCTTGTCCATACTGGTCCGTTCTGGTCCGTACTGGTCTGTTCTGGTCCGCACTGGTCCGTACTGGTCCGTAGTGTTCCCTATTGGTCCGTTCTGGTCCGTACTGGTCCATACTGGTCCATACTGTCCGTACTTGTCCATACTGGTCCATACTGGTCCGTACTGGTCCGCACTGGTCCATACTGGTACGTTCTGTTCCATTGTTGTCTGTACTAGTCCGTGCTTGTGCGTTATGTTCCGCACTGGTCCATACTGGTCCATACTGGTCCGTACTGGTCCGTACAGTTCCATACCGGTCCATACTGGTCCGTACTGGTCCGTTCTGGTCTGCCCTTGTCCATACTGGTCTGTACTGGTCCGCACTGGTCCATACTGGTCCATACTGCTCCGTACTGCCCCCTAGTGGTCCATACTGGTCACTAGTAGTCCGTACTGGTCCGTACTGGTCCGTTCTGCTCCGTACTGGTCCATAGTGGTCCGTACTGGTCAGTTCTGGTCCGTACGGGTCCATAGCGGTCCGTAATGTCCCTACTGGTCCGTACTGGTCCGCTCTGGTCCATACTGGTCCGTACTGGTCCATACTGGTATGTACTGGTCCACAATGGTCCGTTCTGGTCCGCACTGGTCCATACTGGTCCATACTGGTCCGCACTGGTCCATACTGGTCCGTACTGGTCCGTACTGGTCCGTACTGGTCCGCTCTAATCCATACTGGTCCGTACTGGTCCATACTGGTCCATACTGGTTCGTTCTTGTCCGCACTGGTCCATACTGGTCCGCACTGGTCCACATTGGTCGGTACTGGTCCATACTGGTCCGTACTGGTCCGTTCTGGTCCATACTGGTCCGTAGTGGTCCGTACTGGTCCGTAGTGGTCTGTACTGGTCCGTACTGGTCCCTACTGGTCCGTACTGGTCCGTACTGGCCCATACTGGTCCGTTCTGGTACGTTCTGTTCCATATTGGTCCGTACTGGTCCGTCCTGGTCCGTACTGGTCCATACAGGTCCGTTGTGGCCCGCACAGGTCCATACTGGTCCGTACTGGTCCGTTCTGGTCCGTACTGGTCCGTACTGGTCCGTACTGGTCTGTTCTGGTCCGCACTGGTCCATACTGGTACGTTCTGTTCCATAGTGGTCCGTACTAGTCCGTACTTGTCCGTTCTGTTCCGCAATGGTCCGCACTGGTCCATACTGGTCCGCACTGGTCCATACTGGTCCGTACTGGTCCGTACTGGTCCGTACTGGTCTGTTCTGGTCCGCACTGGTCCGTACTGGTCCGTAGTGTTCCCTATTGGTCCGTTCTGGTCCGTACTGGTCCATACTGGTCCATAATGGTCCGTACTGGACCATACTGGTCCGTACTGGTCCGTACTGGTCTGCCCTTGTCCATACTGGTCCGTACTGGTCCGCACTCGTCCATACTGGTCCATAGTGCTCCGTACTGCCCCCTAGTGGTCCGTACTGGTCACTAGTATTCCGTACTGGTCCATACTAGTCAGTTCTGCTCCGTACTGGTCCATAGTGGTCCGTACTGGTCCATTCTGGTCCGTACTGGTCCATAGTGTCCCGTGCTGGTCCATACTGGTCCATACTGGTCCGTTCTGGTCCGCACTGGTCCATACTGGTACGTTCTGTTCCATAGTGGTCCGTACTAGTCCGTACTTGTCCGTTCTGTTCCGCACTGGTCCGCACTGGTCCATACTGGTCCGCACTGGTCCTTACTGGTCCATACTGGTCCGCACTGGTCCATACTGGTCCGTACTGGTCCGTAATGGTCTGTTCTGGTCCGCACTGGTCCATACTGGTCCGTTCTGGTCCGTACTGTTCCATAGTGGTCCGTACTGGTTTTTTCTGATCTGTACTGGTCCATACTGGTCCGTACTGGTCCATACTGGTCCGTACTGGTCCATAGTGTTCCGTACTGGTCCCTACCGGTCCGTACTGGTCCCTACCAGTCAGTACTGGTCCGTTCTGGTACGTTCTGTTCCATAGTGGTCCGTACTAGTCCGTACTGGTCGGTTCTGGTCCGCTCTGGTCCTCACTGGTCCATACTGGTCCGTCCTGGTCCGTACTTGTCCATACTGCTCCGTACTGCCCCCTTGTGGTCCGTACTGGTCCCTAGTATTCCGTACTGGTCCGTACTGGTCCGTACTGGTCTGTACTGGTCCATACCGGTCCATACTGGTCCGTACTGGTCCGTTCTGGTCTGCCCTTGTCCATACTGGTCCGTACTGGTCCGCACTGGTCCATACTGGTCCATACTGGTCCGTACTGGTCTGTTCTGGTCCGCACTGGTCCATACTGGTACGTTCTGTTCCATAGTGGTCCGTACTAATCCGTACTTGTCCGTTCTGTTCCGCACTGGTCCGCACTGGTCCATACTGGTCCGCACTGGTCCATACTGGTCCGTACTGGTCCGTACTGGTCTGTTCTGGTCCGCACTGGTCCATACTTGTCCGTACTGGTCCGCACTGGTCCATACTTGTCCGTACTGGTCCGTTCTGGTCCATACTGTTCCGTACTGGTCCGTTCTGGTCCGTACTGGTCCATCGTGTTCCGTGCTGGTCCATACTGGTCCATACTGGTCCGTTCTGGTCCGCACTGGTCCATACTGGTACGTTCTGTTCCATAGTGGTCCGTACTAGTCCGTACTGGTCCGTTCTGGTCCGCACTGGTCCGCACTGGTCCGTACTGGTCCGTCCTGGTCCGCACTGGTCCGTCCTGGTCCGTATTGGTCCCTACTGATCCATACTGGTCCATACTGGTCCGTTCTGGTCCGCACTGGTCCATACTGGTCCGTACTGGTCCATACTGGTCCGTTCTGCTCCGTACTGGTCCATAGTGGCCCTTACTGGTCCATACTGGCCCGTACTGGTCCGTCCTGGTCTGTATTGGTCCCTACTGATCCATACTGGTCCATACTGGTCCATACTGGTCTGTTCTGGTCCGCATTGGTCCATACTGGTCCGTACTGGTCCATACTGGTCCGTACTGGTCCATACCGGTCCGTACTGGTCCATACTAGTCCATACTTGTCCGTAGTGGTCCCTATTGGTCCGTTCTGGTCCGTACTGGTCCGTACCGGTCCGTCCTGGTCTGTTCTGGTCCATACAGGTCCGTTCTGGTCCGCACTGGTCCATACTGCTCCACAATGGTCCGTACTGGTCCGTACTGGTCCCTACCGGTCCGTACTGGTCCGTACTTGTCCATACCGGTCCATACTGGTCCGTACTGCTCCGTTCTGGTCTGCCCTTGTCCATACTGGTCCGTACTGGTCCGCACTGGTCCATACTGGTCCATACTGGTCCGTTCTGCTCCGTACTGGTCCATACCGGTCCATACTGGTCCGTACTGGTCCGTACTGGTCTGTTCTGGTCCGCACTGGTCCATACTGGTACGTTCTGTTCCATAGTGGTCCGTACTAATCCGTACTTGTCCGTTCTGTTCCGCACTGGTCCGCACTGGTCCATACTGGTCCGCACTGGTCCATACTGGTCCGTACTGGTCCGTACTGGTCTGTTCTGGTCCGCACTGGTCCATACTTGTCCGTAATGGTCCGCACTGGTCCATACTTGTCCGTACTGGTCCGTTCTGGTCCATACTGTTCCGTACTGGTCCGTTCTGGTCCGTACTGGTCCATCGTGTTCCGTGCTGGTCCATACTGGTCCATACTGGTCCGTTCTGGTCCGCACTGGTCCATACTGGTACGTTCTGTTCCATAGTGGTCCGTACTAGTCCGTACTGGTCCGTTCTGGTCCGCACTGGTCCGCACTGGTCCGTACTGGTCCGTCCTGGTCCGCACTGGTCCGTCCTGGTCCGTATTGGTCCCTACTGATCCATACTGGTCCATACTGGTCCGTTCTGGTCCGCACTGGTCCATACTGGTCCGTACTGGTCCATACTGGTCCGTTCTGCTCCGTACTGGTCCATAGTGGCCCTTACTGGTCCATACTGGCCCGTACTGGTCCGTCCTGGTCTGTATTGGTCCCTACTGATCCATACTGGTCCATACTGGTCCATACTGGTCTGTTCTGGTCCGCATTGGTCCATACTGGTCCGTACTGGTCCATACTGGTCCGTACTGGTCCATACCGGTCCGTACTGGTCCATACTAGTCCATACTTGTCCGTAGTGGTCCCTATTGGTCCGTTCTGGTCCGTACTGGTCCGTACTGGTCCGTCCTGGTCTGTTCTGGTCCATACAGGTCCGTTCTGGTCCGCACTGGTCCATACTGCTCCACAATGGTCCGTACTGGTCCGTACTGGTCCCTACCGGTCCGTACTGGTCCGTACTTGTCCATACCGGTCCATACTGGTCCGTACTGCTCCGTTCTGGTCTGCCCTTGTCCATACTGGTCCGTACTGGTCCGCACTGGTCCATACTGGTCCATACTGGTCCGTTCTGCTCCGTACTGGTCCATACCGGTCCATACTGGTCCGTACTGGTCCGTACTGGTCTGCCCTTGTCCATACTGGTCCGTACTGGTCCGCACTCGTCCATACTGGTCCATAGTGCTCCGTACTGCCCCCTAGTGGTCCGTACTGGTCACTAGTAGTCCGTACTGGTCCATACTGGTCCGTTCTGCTCCGTACTGGTCCATAGTGGTCCGTACTGGTCCATTCTGGTCCGTACTGGTCCATAGTGTTCCGTGCTGGTCCATACTGGTCCATACTGGTCCGTTCTGGTCCGCACTGGTCCATACTGGTACGTTCTGTTCCATAGTGGTCCGTACTAGTCCGTACTTGTCCGTTCTGTTCCGCACTGGTCCGCACTGGTCCATACTGGTCCGCACTGGTCCATACTGGTCCGTACTGGTCCGTACTGGTCTGTTCTGGTCCGCACTGGTCCATACTGGTCCGTTCTGGTCCGTACTGTTCCATAGTGGTCCGTATTGGTCCGTTCTGATCTGTACTGGTCCATACTGGTCCGTACTGGTCCGTTCTTGTCCGTACTGGTCCATAGTGTTCCGTACTGGTCCCTACCGGTCCGTACTGGTCCCTACCAGTCCGTACTGGTCCGTTCTGGTACGTTCTGTTCCATAGTGGTCCGTACTAGTCCGTACTGGTCGGTTCTGGTCCGCACTGGTCCTCACTGGTCCATACTGGTCCGTCCTGGTCCGTACTGGTCCATACTGCTCCGTACTGCCCCCTTGTGGTCCGCACTGGTCCCTAGTATTCCGTACTGGTCCGTACTGGTCTATTCTGGTCCGTACTGGTCCATAGTGTTCCGTGCTGGTCCGTACTGGTCCGTTCTGGTCTGCCCTTGTCCATACTGGTCCGTACTGGTCCGCACTGGTCCATACTGGTCCATACTGGTCCGTTCTGCTCCGTACTGGTCCATACCGGTCCATACTGGTCCGTACTGGTCCGTACTGGTCTGTACTCGTCCATAGTGGTCCGTACTGGTCCGCACTCGTCCATACTGGTCCATAGTGCTCCGTACTGCCCCCTAGTGGTCCGTACTGGTCACTAGTAGTCCGTACTGGTCCGTACTGGTCCGTTCTGCTCCGTACTGGTCCATAGTGGTCCATTCTGGTCCATACTGGTCCATAGTGTTCCGTGCTGGTCCATACTGGTCCATACTGGTCTGTTCTGGTCCGCACTGGTCCATACTGGTACGTTCTTTTCCATAGTGGTCCGTACTAGTCCGTACTTGTCCGTTCTGTTCCGCACTGGTCCGCACTGGTCCATACTGGTCCGCACTGGTCCATACTGGTCCGTACTGGTCCGTACTGGTCTGTTCTGGTCCGCACTGGTCCATACTGGTCCGTTCTGGTCCGTACTGTTCCATAGTGGTCCGTACTGGTCCGTACTGGCCCGTACTGGTCCGTACTGGTCCGTACTGGTCCATACCGGTCCATACTGGTCCGTACTGGTCCCTTCTGGTCTGCCCTTGTCCATACTGGTCCGTACTGGTCCGCACTGGTCCATACTGGTCCATACTGGTCCGTACTGGTCCGTACCGGTCCATACCGGTCCATACTGGTCCGTACTGGTCCGTACAGGTCTGCCCTTGTCCATACTGCTCCGTACTGGTCCGCACTCGTCCATACTGGTCCATAGTGCTCCGTACTGCCCCCTAGTGGTCCGGACTGGTCACTAGTTGTCCGTACTGGTCCATACTGGTCCGTTCTGCTCCGTACTTGTCCATAGTGGTCCGTACTGGTCCATTCTGGTCCGTACTGGTCCATAGTGTTCCGTGCTGGTCCATACTGGTCCATACTGGTCCGTTCTGGTCCGCACTGGTCCATACTGGTACGTTCTGTTCCATAGTGGTCCGTACTAGTCCGTACTTGTCCGTTCTGTTCCGCACTGGTCCGCACTGGTCCATACTGGTCCGCACTGGTCCGTACTGGTCCGTACTGGTCTGTTCTGGTCCGCACTGGTCCATACTGGTCCGTTCTGGTCCGTACTGTTCCATAGTGGTCCGTACTGGTCCGTTCTGGTCCGTACTGGTCCATAGTGGTCCGTACTGGTCCGTTCTTGTCCGTACTGGTCCATAGTGTTCCGTACTGGTCCCTACCGGTCCGTACTGGTCCCTACCAGTCCGTACTGGTCCGTTCTGGTACGTTCTGTTCCATAGTGGTCCGTCCTAGTCCGTACTGGTCGGTTCTGGTCCGCACTGGTCCTCACTGGTCCATACTGGTCCGTACTGGTCCGTTCTGGTCCATACTGGTCCGTAGTGGTCTGTACTGGTCCGTACTGGTCCCTACTGGTCCGTACTGGTCCGTACTGGCCCATACTGGTCCGTTCTGGTACGTTCTGTTCCATATTGGTCCGTACTGGTCCGTCCTGGTCCGTACTGGTCCGTACTGGTCCGTACTGGTCCGCTCTAATCCATACTGGTCCGTACTGGTCCATACTGGTCCATACTGGTTCGTTCTTGTCCGCACTGGTCCATACTGGTCCGCACTGGTCCACATTGGTCGGTACTGGTCCATACTGGTCCGTACTGGTCCGTTCTGGTCCATACTGGTCCGTAGTGGTCCGTACTGGTCCGTACTGGTCCATAGTGGTCCGTACTGGTCCATACTGGTCCGTACTGGTCCGTACTGGCCCATACTGGTACGTTCTGGTACGTTCTGTTCCATATTGGTCCGTACTGGTCCGTCCTGGTCTGTACTGGTCCATACAGGTCCGTTGTGGCCCGCACTGGTCCATACTGGTCCGTACTGGTCCGTTCTGGCCGTACTGGTCCGTACTGGTCCGTACTGGTCTGTTCTGGTCCGCACTGGTCCATACTGGTACGTTCTGTTCCATAGTGGTCCGTACTAGTCCGTACTTGTCCGTTCTGTTCCGCACTGGTCCGCACTGGTCCATACTGGTCCGCACTGGTCCATACTGGTCCGTTCTGGTCCGTACTGGTCTGTTCTGGTCCGCACTGGTCCATACTGGTCAGTTCTGGTCCGTACTGTTCCATAGTGGTCCGTACTGGTCCGTTCTGATCTGTACTGGTCCATACTGGTCCGTACTGGTCCGTTCTTGTCCGTACTGGTCCATAGTGTTCCGTACTGGTCCCTACCGGTCCGCACTGGTCCCTACCAGTCCGTACTGGTCCGTTCTGGTACGTTCTGTTCCATAGTGGTCCATACTGGTCCGTACTGGTCCGTACTGGTCCATACTGGTCCGCACTGGTCCGTACTGGTCCGTACTGGCCCATACTGGTCCATATTGGTCCATACTGGTCCACACTGGTCCCTACCGGTCCATACTGCTCTGTACTGGTCCCTACCGGTCCGTACTGGTCCGTACTGGTCCATACCGGTCCATACTGGTCCATACTGCTCCGTTCTGGTCTGCCCTTGTCCATACTGCTCCGTTCTGGTCTGCCCTTGTCCATACTGGTCCGTTCTGGTCCGTACTGGTCTGTTCTGGTCCGCACTGGTCCGTACTGGTCCGTAGTGTTCCCTATTGGTCCGTTCTGGTCCGTACTGGTCCATACTGGTCCATACTGTCCGTACTTGTCCATACTGGTCCATACTGGTCCGTACTGGTCCGCACTGGTCCATACTGGTACGTTCTGTTCCATTGTTGTCTGTACTAGTCCGTGCTTGTGCGTTATGTTCCGCACTGGTCCATACTGGTCCATACTGGTCCGTACTGGTCCGTACAGTTCCATACCGGTCCATACTGGTCCGTACTGGTCCGTTCTGGTCTGCCCTTGTCCATACTGGTCTGTACTGGTCCGCACTGGTCCATACTGGTCCATACTGCTCCGTACTGCCCCCTAGTGGTCCATACTGGTCACTAGTAGTCCGTACTGGTCCGTACTGGTCCGTTCTGCTCCGTACTGGTCCATAGTGGTCCGTACTGGTCAGTTCTGGTCCGTACGGGTCCATAGCGGTCCGTAATGTCCCTACTGGTCCGTACTGGTCCGCTCTGGTCCATACTGGTCCGTACTGGTCCATACTGGTATGTACTGGTCCACAATGGTCCGTTCTGGTCCGCACTGGTCCATACTGGTCCATACTGGTCCGCACTGGTCCATACTGGTCCGTACTGGTCCGTACTGGTCCGTACTGGTCCGCTCTAATCCATACTGGTCCGTACTGGTCCATACTGGTCCATACTGGTTCGTTCTTGTCCGCACTGGTCCATACTGGTCCGCACTGGTCCACATTGGTCGGTACTGGTCCATACTGGTCCGTACTGGTCCGTTCTGGTCCATACTGGTCCGTAGTGGTCCGTACTGGTCCGTAGTGGTCTGTACTGGTCCGTACTGGTCCCTACTGGTCCGTACTGGTCCGTACTGGCCCATACTGGTCCGTTCTGGTACGTTCTGTTCCATATTGGTCCGTACTGGTCCGTCCTGGTCCGTACTGGTCCATACAGGTCCGTTGTGGCCCGCACAGGTCCATACTGGTCCGTACTGGTCCGTTCTGGTCCGTACTGGTCCGTACTGGTCCGTACTGGTCTGTTCTGGTCCGCACTGGTCCATACTGGTACGTTCTGTTCCATAGTGGTCCGTACTAGTCCGTACTTGTCCGTTCTGTTCCGCAATGGTCCGCACTGGTCCATACTGGTCCGCACTGGTCCATACTGGTCCGTACTGGTCCGTACTGGTCCGTACTGGTCTGTTCTGGTCCGCACTGGTCCGTACTGGTCCGTAGTGTTCCCTATTGGTCCGTTCTGGTCCGTACTGGTCCATACTGGTCCATAATGGTCCGTACTGGACCATACTGGTCCGTACTGGTCCGTACTGGTCTGCCCTTGTCCATACTGGTCCGTACTGGTCCGCACTCGTCCATACTGGTCCATAGTGCTCCGTACTGCCCCCTAGTGGTCCGTACTGGTCACTAGTATTCCGTACTGGTCCATACTAGTCAGTTCTGCTCCGTACTGGTCCATAGTGGTCCGTACTGGTCCATTCTGGTCCGTACTGGTCCATAGTGTCCCGTGCTGGTCCATACTGGTCCATACTGGTCCGTTCTGGTCCGCACTGGTCCATACTGGTACGTTCTGTTCCATAGTGGTCCGTACTAGTCCGTACTTGTCCGTTCTGTTCCGCACTGGTCCGCACTGGTCCATACTGGTCCGCACTGGTCCTTACTGGTCCATACTGGTCCGCACTGGTCCATACTGGTCCGTACTGGTCCGTAATGGTCTGTTCTGGTCCGCACTGGTCCATACTGGTCCGTTCTGGTCCGTACTGTTCCATAGTGGTCCGTACTGGTTTTTTCTGATCTGTACTGGTCCATACTGGTCCGTACTGGTCCATACTGGTCCGTACTGGTCCATAGTGTTCCGTACTGGTCCCTACCGGTCCGTACTGGTCCCTACCAGTCAGTACTGGTCCGTTCTGGTACGTTCTGTTCCATAGTGGTCCGTACTAGTCCGTACTGGTCGGTTCTGGTCCGCTCTGGTCCTCACTGGTCCATACTGGTCCGTCCTGGTCCGTACTTGTCCATACTGCTCCGTACTGCCCCCTTGTGGTCCGTACTGGTCCCTAGTATTCCGTACTGGTCCGTACTGGTCCGTACTGGTCTGTACTGGTCCATACCGGTCCATACTGGTCCGTACTGGTCCGTTCTGGTCTGCCCTTGTCCATACTGGTCCGTACTGGTCCGCACTGGTCCATACTGGTCCATACTGGTCCGTACTGGTCTGTTCTGGTCCGCACTGGTCCATACTGGTACGTTCTGTTCCATAGTGGTCCGTACTAATCCGTACTTGTCCGTTCTGTTCCGCACTGGTCCGCACTGGTCCATACTGGTCCGCACTGGTCCATACTGGTCCGTACTGGTCCGTACTGGTCTGTTCTGGTCCGCACTGGTCCATACTTGTCCGTACTGGTCCGCACTGGTCCATACTTGTCCGTACTGGTCCGTTCTGGTCCATACTGTTCCGTACTGGTCCGTTCTGGTCCGTACTGGTCCATCGTGTTCCGTGCTGGTCCATACTGGTCCATACTGGTCCGTTCTGGTCCGCACTGGTCCATACTGGTACGTTCTGTTCCATAGTGGTCCGTACTAGTCCGTACTGGTCCGTTCTGGTCCGCACTGGTCCGCACTGGTCCGTACTGGTCCGTCCTGGTCCGCACTGGTCCGTCCTGGTCCGTATTGGTCCCTACTGATCCATACTGGTCCATACTGGTCCGTTCTGGTCCGCACTGGTCCATACTGGTCCGTACTGGTCCATACTGGTCCGTTCTGCTCCGTACTGGTCCATAGTGGCCCTTACTGGTCCATACTGGCCCGTACTGGTCCGTCCTGGTCTGTATTGGTCCCTACTGATCCATACTGGTCCATACTGGTCCATACTGGTCTGTTCTGGTCCGCATTGGTCCATACTGGTCCGTACTGGTCCATACTGGTCCGTACTGGTCCATACCGGTCCGTACTGGTCCATACTAGTCCATACTTGTCCGTAGTGGTCCCTATTGGTCCGTTCTGGTCCGTACTGGTCCGTACTGGTCCGTCCTGGTCTGTTCTGGTCCATACAGGTCCGTTCTGGTCCGCACTGGTCCATACTGCTCCACAATGGTCCGTACTGGTCCGTACTGGTCCCTACCGGTCCGTACTGGTCCGTACTTGTCCATACCGGTCCATACTGGTCCGTACTGCTCCGTTCTGGTCTGCCCTTGTCCATACTGGTCCGTACTGGTCCGCACTGGTCCATACTGGTCCATACTGGTCCGTTCTGCTCCGTACTGGTCCATACCGGTCCATACTGGTCCGTACTGGTCCGTACTGGTCTGTTCTGGTCCGCACTGGTCCATACTGGTACGTTCTGTTCCATAGTGGTCCGTACTAATCCGTACTTGTCCGTTCTGTTCCGCACTGGTCCGCACTGGTCCATACTGGTCCGCACTGGTCCATACTGGTCCGTACTGGTCCGTACTGGTCTGTTCTGGTCCGCACTGGTCCATACTTGTCCGTAATGGTCCGCACTGGTCCATACTTGTCCGTACTGGTCCGTTCTGGTCCATACTGTTCCGTACTGGTCCGTTCTGGTCCGTACTGGTCCATCGTGTTCCGTGCTGGTCCATACTGGTCCATACTGGTCCGTTCTGGTCCGCACTGGTCCATACTGGTACGTTCTGTTCCATAGTGGTCCGTACTAGTCCGTACTGGTCCGTTCTGGTCCGCACTGGTCCGCACTGGTCCGTACTGGTCCGTCCTGGTCCGCACTGGTCCGTCCTGGTCCGTATTGGTCCCTACTGATCCATACTGGTCCATACTGGTCCGTTCTGGTCCGCACTGGTCCATACTGGTCCGTACTGGTCCATACTGGTCCGTTCTGCTCCGTACTGGTCCATAGTGGCCCTTACTGGTCCATACTGGCCCGTACTGGTCCGTCCTGGTCTGTATTGGTCCCTACTGATCCATACTGGTCCATACTGGTCCATACTGGTCTGTTCTGGTCCGCATTGGTCCATACTGGTCCGTACTGGTCCATACTGGTCCGTACTGGTCCATACCGGTCCGTACTGGTCCATACTAGTCCATACTTGTCCGTAGTGGTCCCTATTGGTCCGTTCTGGTCCGTACTGGTCCGTACTGGTCCGTCCTGGTCTGTTCTGGTCCATACAGGTCCGTTCTGGTCCGCACTGGTCCATACTGCTCCACAATGGTCCGTACTGGTCCGTACTGGTCCCTACCGGTCCGTACTGGTCCGTACTTGTCCATACCGGTCCATACTGGTCCGTACTGCTCCGTTCTGGTCTGCCCTTGTCCATACTGGTCCGTACTGGTCCGCACTGGTCCATACTGGTCCATACTGGTCCGTTCTGCTCCGTACTGGTCCATACCGGTCCATACTGGTCCGTACTGGTCCGTACTGGTCTGCCCTTGTCCATACTGGTCCGTACTGGTCCGCACTCGTCCATACTGGTCCATAGTGCTCCCGTACTGCCCCCTAGTGGTCCGTACTGGTCACTAGTAGTCCGTACTGGTCCATACTGGTCCGTTCTGCTCCGTACTGGTCCATAGTGGTCCGTACTGGTCCATTCTGGTCCGTACTGGTCCATAGTGTTCCGTGCTGGTCCATACTGGTCCATACTGGTCCGTTCTGGTCCGCACTGGTCCATACTGGTACGTTCTGTTCCATAGTGGTCCGTACTAGTCCGTACTTGTCCGTTCTGTTCCGCACTGGTCCGCACTGGTCCATACTGGTCCGCACTGGTCCATACTGGTCTGTACTGGTCCGTACTGGTCTGTTCTGGTCCGCACTGGTCCATACTGGTCCGTTCTGGTCCGTACTGTTCCATAGTGGTCCGTATTGGTCCGTTCTGATCTGTACTGGTCCATACTGGTCCGTACTGGTCCGTTCTTGTCCGTACTGGTCCATAGTGTTCCGTACTGGTCCCTACCGGTCCGTACTGGTCCCTACCAGTCCGTACTGGTCCGTTCTGGTACGTTCTGTTCCATAGTGGTCCGTACTAGTCCGTACTGGTCGGTTCTGGTCCGCACTGGTCCTCACTGGTCCATACTGGTCCGTCCTGGTCCGTACTGGTCCATACTGCTCCGTACTGCCCCCTTGTGGTCCGCACTGGTCCCTAGTATTCCGTACTGGTCCGTACTGGTCTATTCTGGTCCGTACTGGTCCATAGTGTTCCGTGCTGGTCCGTACTGGTCCGTTCTGGTCTGCCCTTGTCCATACTGGTCCGTACTGGTCCGCACTGGTCCATACTGGTCCATACTGGTCCGTTCTGCTCCGTACTGGTCCATACCGGTCCATACTGGTCCGTACTGGTCCGTACTGGTCTGTACTCGTCCATAGTGGTCCGTACTGGTCCGCACTCGTCCATACTGGTCCATAGTGCTCCGTACTGCCCCCTAGTGGTCCGTACTGGTCACTAGTAGTCCGTACTGGTCCGTACTGGTCCGTTCTGCTCCGTACTGGTCCATAGTGGTCCATTCTGGTCCATACTGGTCCATAGTGTTCCGTGCTGGTCCATACTGGTCCATACTGGTCTGTTCTGGTCCGCACTGGTCCATACTGGTACGTTCTTTTCCATAGTGGTCCGTACTAGTCCGTACTTGTCCGTTCTGTTCCGCACTGGTCCGCACTGGTCCATACTGGTCCGCACTGGTCCATACTGGTCCGTACTGGTCCGTACTGGTCTGTTCTGGTCCGCACTGGTCCATACTGGTCCGTTCTGGTCCGTACTGTTCCATAGTGGTCCGTACTGGTCCATTCTGGCCCGTACTGGTCCATAGTGGTCCGTACTGGTCCGTTCTGGTCCGTACTGGTCCATACTGGTCCGTAGTGTTCCCTACCAGTCCGTACTGGTCCGTTCTGGTACGTTCTGTTCCATAGGGGTCCATACTAGTCCGTACTGGTCGGTTCTGGTCCGCACTGGTCCTCACTGGTCCATACTGGTCCGTCCAGGTCCGTACTGGTCCACACTGCTCCGTACTGCCCCCTTGTGGTCCGTACTGGTCCCTAGTATTCCGTACTGGTCTATACTGGTCTGTTCTGGTCCATACTGGTCCGCACTGGTCCGCACTGGTCCATACCTGTCCGCACTGGTCCATACTGGTCCGTACTGGTCCGTACTGGTCTGTTCTGGTCCGCACTGGTCCATACTGGTCCGTACTGGTCCGTTCTGGTCCGTACTGGTCTGTTCTGGTCCGCACTGGTCCGTTCTGGTCCGTAGTGTTCCCTATTGGTCCGTTCTGGTCCGTACTGGTCCATACTGGTCCATACTGGTCCGTACTGGTCCATACTGGTCCGTACTGGTCCGTACTGGTCTGCCCTTGTCCATACTGGTCCGTACTGGTCCGCACTCGTCCATACTGGTCCATAGTGCTCCGTACTGCCCCCTAGTGGTCCGTACTGGTCACTAGTAGTCCGTACTGGTCCATACTGGTCCGTTCTGCTCCGTACTGGTCCATAGTGGTCCGTACTGGTCCATTCTGGTCCGTACTGGTCCATAGTGTTCCGTGCTGGTCCATACTGGTCCATACTGGTCCGTTCTGGTCCGTACTGGTCCATACTGGTACGTTCTGTTCCATAGTGGTCCGTACTAGTCCGTACTTGTCCGTTCTGTTCCGCACTGGTCCGCACTGGTCCATACTGGTCCGCACTGGTCCATACTGGTCCGTACTGGTCCGTACTGGTCTGTTCTGGTCCGCACTGGTCCATACTGGTCCGTTCTGGTCCGTACTGTTCCATAGTGGTCCGTACTGGTCCGTTCTGATCTGTACTGGTCCATACTGCTCCGTACTGGTCCGTTCTTGTCCGTACTGGTCCATAGTGTTCCGTACTGGTCCCTACCGGTCCGTACTGGTCCCTACCAGTCCGTACTGGTCCGTTCTGGTACGTTCTGTTCCATAGTGGTCCGTACTAGTCCGTACTGGTCGGTTCTGGTCCGCACTGGTCCTCACTGGTCCATACTGGTCCGTCCTGGTCCCTACTGGTCCATACTGCTCCGTACTGCCCCCTTGTGGTCCGTACTGGTCCCTAGTATGCCGTACTGGTCCGTACTGGTCTATTCTGGTCCGTACTGGTCCATAGTGTTCCGTGCTGGTCCGTACTGGTCCGTTCTGGTCTGCCCTTGTCCATACTGGTCCGTACTGGTCCGCACTGGTCCATACTGGTCCATACTGGTCCGTTCTGCTCCGTACTGGTCCATACCGGTCCATACTGGTCCGTACTGGTCCGTACTGGTCTGTACTCGTCCATAGTGGTCCGTACTGATCCGCACTGGTCCATACTGGTCCATAGTGCTCCGTACTGCCCCCTAGTGGTCCGTACTGGTCACTAGTAGTCCGTACTGGTCCGTACTGGACCGTTCTGCTCCGTACTGGTCCATAGTGTTCCGTGCTGGTCCATACTGGTCCATACTGGTCCGTTCTGGTCCGCACTGGTCCATACTGGTCCGTACTGGTCCATACTGGTACGTTCTGTTCCATAGTGGTCCGTACTAGTCCGTACTTGTCCGTTCTGTTCCGCACTGGTCCGCACTGGTCCATACTGGTCCGTACTGGTCCGTCCTGGTCCGTATTGGTCCCTACTGATGCATACTGGTCCATACTGGTCCGTACTGGTCCATACTGGTCCATACTGGTTTGTACTGGTCCGTACTGGTCCGTACTGGTCCATAGTGTTCCGTTCTGGTCCGTACTGGTCCGTACTGGTCCATCCTGGACTGTTCTGGTCCATACAGGTCCGTTCTGTTCCGCACTGGTCCATACTGGTCCGCAATGGTCCGTACTGGTCCGTACTGGCCCATACTGGTCCGTACTGGTCCGTACCGGTCCATTCCGGTCCATATTGGTCCGTACTGGTCCGTACTGGTCCGTTCTGGTCTGCCCTTGTCCATACTGGTCCGTACTGGTCCGCACTGGTCCATACTGGTCCATACTGCTCCGTACTGGTCCATACCGGTCCATACTGGTCCATACTGGTCCGTACTGGTCCGTTCTGGTCCGTACTGGCCCATACTGGTCCGTACTGGTCCGTACCGGTCCATTCCGGTCCATATTGGTCCGTACTGGTCCGTACTGGTCCGTTCTGGTCTGCCCTTGTCCATACTGGTCCGTACTGGTCCGCACTGGTCCATACTGTTCCATACTGCTCCGTACTGCCCCCTAGTGGTCCATACTGGTCACTAGTAGTCCGTACTGGTCCGTACTGGCCCGTTCTGGTCCGTACGGGTCCATAGCGGTCCGTACTGTCCCTACTGGTCCGTACTGGTCCGCTCTGGTCCATACTGGTCCGTACTGGTCCATACTGGTCCGTACTGGTCCACAATAGTCCGTTCCAGTCCGCACTGGTCCATACTGGTCCGTACTGGTCCGCACTGGTCCATACTGGTCCGTACTGGTTCGTACTGGTCCGTACTGGTCCGCTCTAATCCATACTGGTCCGTACTGGTCCATACTGGTCCGTACTGGTCCGTTCTGGTCCGCACTGGTCCATACTGGTCCGTACTGGTCCGTATTGGTCCCAACTGGTCCATACTGGTCCATACGGGTCCGTTCTGGTCCGCACTGGTCCATACTGGTCCGTACTGGTCCACATTGTTCGGTACTGGTCCATACTGGTCCGTACTGGTCCGTTCTGGTCCATAGTGTTCCGTAGTGGTCCGTACTGGTTCGTACTGGTCCATAGTGGTCCGTACTGACCCCTACTGGTCCGTACTGGTCCATACTGGTCCGTACTGGTCCGTACTGGTCTGTTCTGGTCCGCACTGGTCCATACTGGTCCGTACTGTTCCGTTCTGGTCCATACTGGTCCATACTGGTCCGTACTGGTCCGTTCTGGTCCGTACTGGTCGCTATTGATCCATACTGGTCCATACTGGTCCATACTGGTCCGTTCTGGTCCGCACTGGTCCATACTGGTCCGTACTGGTCCATACTGGCCTGTACTGGTCCATACTAGTCCATACTTGTCCGTACTGGACCGTACTGGTCCATAGTGGTCCCTATTGGTCCGTTCTGGTCCGTACTGGTCCGTACCGGTCCGTAGTGGTCCGTACTGGTCCGTTCTGGTCCATACTGGTCCATACTGGTCTGCACTGGTCCATAATGGTCCGCACTGGTCCATACTGGTCCATACTGCTCCGTACTGCCCCCTAGTGGTCCATACTGGTCACTAGTAGTCTGTACTGGTCCGTACTGGTCCGTTCTGCTCCGTACTGGTCCATAGTGGTCCGTACTGGTCCGTTCTGGTCCGTACTGGTCCATACTAGTCCGTACTTATCCGTATTGGTCCCTACTGGTCCATACTGGTCCGTTCTGGTCCGCACTGGTCCATACTGGTCCATACTGGTCCGTACTGGTCCATACTGGTCCGTACTGGTCCGTACTGGTCCGCACTGGTCCATACTGGTCCGCACTGGTCCATACTGGTCCGTACTGGTCGGTACTGGTCTGTTCTGGTCGGCACTGGTCCATACTGGTCCGTACTGGTCCGTTCTGGTCCGTACTGGTCTGTTCTGGTCCGCACTGGTCCGTACTGCCTCCGTAGTGTTCCCTAATGGTCCATTCTGGTCCGTACTGGTCCATACTGGTCCATACTGGTCCGTACTGGTCCATATTGGTCCATACTGGTCCATACTGGTCCGTTCTGGTCCCGCACTGGTCCATACTGGTCGTACTGCTCCATACTGGTCTGTTCTGGTCGGCACTGGTCCATACTGGTCCGTACTGGACCGTACTGGTCCATAGTGGTCCCTATTGGTCCGTTCTGGTCCGTACTGGTCCGTACCGGTCCGTAGTGGTCCGTACTGGTCCGTTCTGGTCCATACTGGTCCGTTCTGGTCTGCACTGGTCCATACTGGTCCGTACTGGTCCGTTCTGGTCCGTACTGGTCTGTTCTGGTCCGCACTGGTCCGTACTGCTCCGTAGTGTTCCCTAATGGTCCATTCTGGTCCGTACTGGTCCATACTGGTCCATACTGGTCCGTACTGGTCCATATTGGTCCATACTGGTCCATACTGGTCCGTTCTGGTCCGCACTGGTCCATACTGGTCCGTACTGCTCCATACTGGTCTGTTCTGGTCGGCACTGGTCCATATGGTCCGTACTGGGACCGTACTGGTCCATAGTGGTCCCTATTGGGTCCGTTCTGGTCCGTACTGGTCCGTACCGGTCCGTAGTGGTCCGTACTGGTCCGTTCTGGTCCATACTGGTCCGTTCTGGTCTGCACTGGTCCATATTGGTCCCGCACTGGTCCGTACTGGTCCGTACTGGCCCATACTGGTCCATATTGGTCCATACTGGTCCACACTGGTCCGTACCGGTCCATACTGCTCCCGTACTGGTCCCTACCGGTCCGTACTGGTCCGTACTGGTCCATACCGGTCCATACTGGTCCGTACTGCTCCGTTCTGGTCTGCCCTTGTCCATACTGGTCCGTACTGGTCCGCACTGGTCCATACTGTTCCATACTGGTCCGTACTGCTCCGTACAGGTCCATACCGGTCCATACTGGTCCGTACTGGTCCGTTCTGGTCTGCCCTTGTCCATACTGGTCCGTACTGGTCCGCACTGGTCCATACTGGTCCATACTGCTCCGTACTGCCCCTAGTGGTCCATACTGGTCACTAGTAGTCCGTACTGGTCCGTACTGGTCCGTTCTGCTCCGTACTGGTCCATAGTGGTCCGTACTGGTTCGTTCTGGTCCGTACGGGTCCATAGCGGTCCGTACTGTCCCTACTGGTCCGTACTGGTCCGCTCTGGTCCATACTGGTCCGTACTGGTCCATACTGGTCCGTACTGGTCCACAATGGTCCGTTCCAGTCCGCACTGGTCCATACTGGTCCGTACTGGTCCGCACTGGTCCATACTGATCCGTACTGGTCCGTACTGGTCCGTACTGGTCCGCTCTAATCCATACTGGTCCGTTCTGGTCCATACTGGTCCGTACTGCTCCGTTCTGGTCCGCAATGGTCCATACTGGTCCGTACTGGTCCACATTGGTCGGTACTCGTCCATACTGGTCCGTACTGGTCCGTTCTGGTCCATACTGGTCCGTAGTGGTCTGTACTGGTCTGTACTGGTCCATAGTGATCCGTACTGGTCCCTACTGGTCCGTACTGGTCCGTACTGGCCCATACTGGTCCGTTCTGGTACGTTCTGTTCCATACTGTTCCGTACTGGTCCATACTGGTCCGTACTGGTCCATACAGGTCCGTTCTGGCCCGCACTGGTCCATACTGGTCCGTACTGGTCCGTTCTGGTCCGTACTGGTCCATCGTGTTCATTGATGGTCCTTACTGGTCCATACTGGTCTGTTCTGGTCCGCACTGGTGTCCGCACTGGTCCATACTGGTACGTTCTGTTCCATAGTGGTCCGTACTAGTCCGTACTTGTCCGTTCTGTTCCGCACTGGTCCGCACTGGTCCATACTGGTCCGCACTGGTCCATACTGGTCCGTACTGCTCCGTACTGGTCCGTTCTGGTCCGCAATGGTCCATGCTTGTCCGTACTGGTCGGTTCTGGTCCATAATGTTCCGTACTGGTCCGTTCTGGTCCGTACTGGTCCATCGTGTTCCGTGCTGGTCCATACTTGTCCGTTCTGGTCCGCACTGGTCCATACTGGTACGTTCTGTTCCATAGTGGTCCGTACTAGTCCGTACTGGTCCGTTCTGGTCCGCACTGGTCCGCACTGGTCCGTACTGGTCCGTCCTGGTCCGTATGGTCCGTCCTGGTCCATAGTGGTCCCTACCGATCCATACTGGTCCATACTGGCCCGTTCTGGTCCGCACTGGTCCATACTGGTCCGTCCTGGTCCGTACTGGTCCATACTGGTCCGTACAGTTCCATAGTGGTCCGTACTGGTCCATACTGGTCCGTACTGGTCCGTCCTGGTCCGTATTGTTCCCTACTGATCCATACTGCTCCATACTGGTCCATACTGGTCCGTTCTTGTCCGCACTGGTCCGTTCTGGTCCGCACTGGTCCATACTGGTCAGTACTGGTCCATACTGGTCCATACTGGTCCGTACTGGTCCGTACTGGTCCGCACTGGTCCATACTGGTCCGTTCTGGTCCGCACTGGTCCGTTCTGGTCCGCACTGGTCCATACTGGTCCGCACTGGTCCATACTGGTCCGTTCTGGTCCGTACTGGTCCCGTACTGGTCCGTCCATGTCTGTTCTGGTCCATACAGGTCCGTTCTGGTCCGCACTGGTCCATACTGGTCCGCAATGGTCCGTACTGGTCCGTACTGGCCCGTACTGGTCCGTACTGGTCCGTACTGGTCCATACCGGTCCATACTGGTCCGTACTGGTCCCTTCTGGTTCTGCCCTTGTCCATACTGGTCCGTACTGGTCCGCACTGGTCCATACTGGTCCATACTGGTCCGTACTGGTCCGTACCGGTCCATACCGGTCCATACTGGTCCGTACTGGTCCGTACAGGTCTGCCCTTGTCCATAACTGCTCCGTACTGGTCCGCACTCATCCATACTGGTCCATAGTGCTCCGTACTGCCCCCTAGTGGTCCGTACTGGTCACTAGTAGTCCGTACTGGTCCATACTGGTCCGTTCTGCTCCGTACTTGTCCATAGTGGTCCGTACTGGTCCATTCTGGTCCGTACTGGTCCATAGTGTTCCGTGCTGGTCCATACTGGTCCATACTGGTCCGTTCTGGTCCGCACTGGTCCATACTGGTACGTTCTGTTCCATAGTGGTCCGTACTAGTCCGTACTTGTCCGTTCTGTTCCGCACTGGTCCGCACTGGTCCATACTGGTCCGCACTGGTCCGTACTGGTCCGTACTGGTCTGTTCTGGTCCGCACTGGTCCATACTGGTCCGTTCTGGTCCGTACTGTTCCATAGTGGTCCGTACTGGTCCGTTCTGGTCCGTACTGGTCCATAGTGGTCCATACTGGTCCGTTCTTGTCCGTACTGGTCCATAGTGTTCCGTACTGGTCCCTACCGGTCCGTACTGGTCCCTACCAGTCCGTACTGGTCCGTTCTGGTACGTTCTGTTCCATAGTGGGTCCGTACTAGTCCGTACTGGTCGGTTCTCGTCCGCACTGGTCCTCACTGGTCCATACTGGTCCGTCCTGGTCCGTACTGGTCCATACTGCTCCGTACTGCCCCCCTTGTGGTCCGTACTGGTCCCTAGTATTCCGTACTGGTCCGTACTGGTCCGTTCTGGTCCATACTGGTCCGTAGTGTTCCCTATTGGTCCGTTCTTGTCCGTACTGGTCCATACTGGTCCATACTGGTCTGTACTGATCCATACTGGTCCATACTGGTCCATACTGGTCCGTTCTGGTCCGCACTGGTCCATACTGGTCCGTACTGGTTCATACTGGTCTGTACATGTCCATACTAGTCCATACTTGTCCGTACTGGTCCGTACTGGTCCATAGTGGTCCCTATTGGTCCGTTCTGGTCCGTACTGGTCCGTACCGGTCCGTAGTGGTCCGTACTGGTCCGTTCTGGTCCATACTGGTCCGTTCTGGTCTTCACTGGTCCATACTGGTCCGCACTGGTCCGTACTGGTCCGTACTGGCCCATACTGGTCCATATTGGTCCATACTGGTCCACACAGGTCCGTACCGGTCCATACTGCTCCGTACTGGTCCCTACCGGTCTGTACTGGTCCGTACTGGTCCGTACCGGTCAATACTGGTCCGTACTGCTCCGTTCTGGTCTGCCCTTGTCCATACTGGTCCGTACTGGTCCGTACTGGTCCGTACTGGTCCATACTGATCCGTACTGGTCAGTACAGGTCCGCACTGGTCCGTTCTGGTCCGTACTGGTCCGTACTGGTCCGTCCATGTCTGTTCTGGTCCATACAGGTCCGTTCTGGTCCGCACTGGTCCATACTGGTCCGCAATGGTCCGTACTGGTCCGTACTGGCCCGTACTGGTCCGTACTGGTCCGTACTGGTCCATACCGGTCCATACTGGTCCGTACTGGTCCCTTCTGGTCTGCCCTTGTCCATACTGGTCCGTACTGGTCCGCACTGGTCCATACTGGTCCATACTGGTCCGTACTGGTCCGTACCGGTCCATACCGGTCCATACTGGTCCGTACTGGTCCGTCCTGGTCTGCCCTTGTCCATACTGCCTCCGTACTGGTCCGCACTCATCCATACTGGTCCATAGTGCTCCGTACTGCCCCCTAGTGGTCCGTACTGGTCACTAGTTGTCCGTACTGGTCCATACTGGTCCGTTCTGCTCCGTACTTGTCCATAGTGGTCCGTACTGGTCCATTCTGGTCCGTACTGGTCCATAGTGTTCCGTGCTGGTCCATACTGGTCCATACTGGTCCGTTCTGGTCCGCACTGGTCCATACTGGTACGTTCTGTTCCATAGTGGTCCGTACTAGTCCGTACTTGTCCGTTCTGTTCCGCACTGGTCCGCACTGGTCCATACTGGTCCGCACTGGTCCGTACTGGTCCGTACTGGTCTGTTCTGGTCCGCACTGGTCCATACTTGTCCGTTCTGGTCCGTACTGTTCCATAGTGGTCCGTACTGGTCCGTTCTGGTCCGTACTGGTCCATAGTGGTCCGTACTGGTCCGTTCTTGTCCGTACTGGTCCATAGTGTTCCGTACTGGTCCCTACCGGTCCGTACTGGTCCCTACCAGTCCGTACTGGTCCGTTCTGGGTACGTTCTGTTCCATAGTGGTCCGTCCTAGTCCGTACTGGTCGGTTCTGGTCCGCACTGGTCCTCACTGGTCCATACTGGTCCGTACTGGTCCGTTCTGGTCCATACTGGTCCGTAGTGGTCTGTACTGGTCCGTACTGGTCCCTACTGGTCCGTACTGGTCCGTACTGGCCCATACTGGTCCGTTCTGGTACGTTCTGTTCCATATTGGTCCGTACTGGTCCGTCCTGGTCCGTACTGGTCCATACAGGTCCGTTGTGGCCCGCACTGGTCCATACTGGTCCGTACTGGTCCGTTCTGGTCCGTACTGGTCCATCGTGTTCATTGATGGTCCTTACTGGTCCATACTGGTCTGTTCTGGTCCGCACTGGTCCATACTGGTACGTTCTGTTCCATAGTGGTCCGTACTAGTCCGTACTGGTCCATAGTGTTCCGTACTGGTCCGCACTGGTCCATACTGGTCCGCACTGGTCCATACTGGTCCGTACTGGTCCGTACTGGTCTGTTCTGGTCCGCAATGGTCCATACTTGTCCGTACTGGTCCGTTCTGGTCCATAATGTTCCGTACTGGTCCGTTCTGGTCCGTACTGGTCCATCGTGTTCCGTGCTGGTCCATACTGGTCCGTTCTGGTCTGCACTGGTCCATACTGGTACGTTCTGTTCCATAGTGGTCCGTACTAGTCCGTACTGGTCCGTTCTGGTCCGTACTGTTCCATAGTGGTCCGTACTGGTCCGTTCTGTTCCACACTGGTCCATAGTGGTCCGTACTGGTCCGTTCTGGCCCATACTGGTCCGTACTGGTCCGTAGTGTTCCCTACCGGTCCGTACTGTTCCCTACCAGTCCGTACTGGTCCGTTCTGGTACGTTCTGTTCCATAGTGGTCCGTCCTAGTCCGTACTGGTCGGTTCTGGTCCGCACTGGTCCTCACTGGTCCATACTGGTCCATCCAGGTCCGTACTGGTCCACACTGCTACGTACTGCCCCCTTGTGGTCCGTACTGGTCCCTAGTATTCCCGTACTGGTCCGTACTGGTCCGTTCTGGTCCATACTGGTCCGCACTGGTCCGCACTGGTCCATACCTGTCCGCACTGGTCCATACTGGTCCGTACTGGTCCGTACTGGTCTGTTCTGGTCCGCACTGGTCCATACTGGTCCGTACTGGTCCGTTCTGGTCCGTACTGGTCTGTTCTGGTCCGCACTGGTCCGTACTGGTCCGTAGTGTTCCCTATTGGTCCGTTCTGGTCCGTACTGGTCCATACTGTCCATACTGGTCCGTACTGGTCCATACTGGTCCGTACTGGTCCGTACTGGTCCGCACTGGTCCATACTGGTCCGCACTGGTCCATACTGGTCCGTACTGGGTCGGTACTGGTATGTTCTGGTCGGCACTGGTCCATACTGGTCCGTACTGGTCCGTTCTGGTCCGTACTGGTCTGTTCTGGTCCGCACTGGTCCGTACTGGTCCGTAGTGTTCCCTATTGGTCCGTTCTGGTCCGTACTGGTCCATACTGGTCCATACTGGTCAGTACTGATCCATACTGGTCCATACTGGTCCATACTGGTCCGTTCTGGTCCGCACTGGTCCATACTGGTCCGTACTGGTCCATACTGGCCTGTACTGGTCCATACTAGTCCATACTTGTCCGTACTGGACCGTACTGGTCCATAGTGGTCCCTATTGGTCCGTTCTGGTCCGTTCTGGTCCGTACCGGTCCGTAGTGGTCCGTACTGGTCCGTTCTGGGTCCATACTGGTCCGTTCTGGTCTGCACTAGTCCATACTGGTCCGCACTGGTCCGTACTGGTCCGTACTGGCCCATACTGGTCCATATTGGTCCATACTGGTCCACACAGGTCCGTACCGGTCCATACTGCTCCGTACTGGTCCTACCGGTCCGTACTGGTCCGTACTGGTCCATACCGGTCCATACTGGTCCGTACTGCTCCGTTCTGGTCTGCCCTTGTCCATACTGGTCCGTACTGGTCCGCACTGGTCCATACTGGTCCATACTGGTCCGTACTGGTCAGTACTGGTCCGCACTGGTCCATACTGGGTCCATACTGGTCCGTACTGGTCCACATTGGTCGGTACCGATCCATACTGGTCCGTACTCGTCCGTTCTGGTCCATACTGGTCCATACTGGTCCGTACTGGTCCATATTGTTCGGTACTGGTCCATACTGGTCCGTACTGGTCCGTTCTGGTCCATACTGGTCCGTAGTGGTCTGTACTGGTCCGTACTGGTCCATAGTGGTCCGTACTGGTCCCTACTGGTCCGTACTGGTCCATACTGGTCCGTACTGGTCCGTACTGGTCTGTTCTGGTCCGCACTGGTCCATACTGGTCCGTACTGTTCCGTTCTGGTCCATACTGGTCTGTAGTGGTCCGTACTGGTCCGTACCGGTCCATACCGGTCCATACTGGTCCGTACTGATCCGTCCTGGTCTGCCCTTGTCCATACTGCTCCGTACTGGTCCGCACTCATCCATACTGGTCCATAGTGCTCCGTACTGCCCCCTAGTGGTCCGTACTGGTCACTAGTAGTCCGTACTGGTCCATACTGGTCCGTTCTGCTCCGTACTGGTCCATAGTGGTCCGTACTGGTCCATTCTGGTCCGTACTGGTCCATAGTGTTCCGTGCTGGTCCATACTGGTCCATACTGGTCCGTTCTGTTCCGCACTGGTCCGCACTGGTCCATACTGGTCCGCACTGGTCCGTACTGGTCCGTACTGGTCTGTTCTGGTCCGCACTGGTCCATACTGGTCCGTACTGGTCTGTTCTGGTCCGCACTGGTCCATACTGGTCCGTTCTGGTCCGTACTGTTCCATAGTGGTCCGTACTGGTCCGTTCTGGTACGTTCTGTTCCATAGTGGTCCGTACTAGTCCGTACTGGTCGGTTCTCGTCCGCACTGGTCCTCACTGGTCCATACTGGTCCGTCCTGGTCCGTACTGGTCCATACTGCTCCGTACTGCCCCCTTGTGGTCCGGTACTGGTCCCTAGTATTCCGTACTGGTCCGTACTGGTCCGTTCTGGTCCATACTGGTCCGTAGTGTTCCCTATTGGTCCGTTCTTGTCCGTACTGGTCCATACTGGTCCATACTGGTCTGTACTGATCCATACTGGTCCATACTGGTCCATACTGGTCCGTTCTGGTCCGCACTGGTCCATACTGGTCCGTACTGGTTCATACTGGTCTGTACATGTCCATACTAGTCCATACTTGTCCGTACTGGTCCGTACTGGTCCATAGTGGTCCCTATTGGTCCGTTCTGGTCCGTACTGGTCCGTACCGGTCCGTAGTGGTCCGTACTGGTCCGTTCTGGTCCATACTGGTCCGTTCTGGTCTTCACTGGTCCATACTGGTCCGCACTGGTCCGTACTGGTCCGTACTGGCCCATACTGGTCCATATTGGTCCATACTGGTCCACACAGGTCCGTACCGGTCCATACTGCTCCGTACTGGTCCCTACCGGTCTGTACTGGTCCGTACTGGTCCGTACCGGTCAATACTGGTCCGTACTGCTCCGTTCTGGTCTGCCCTTGTCCATACTGGTCCGTACTGGTCCGTACTGGTCCGTACTGGTCCATACTGATCCGTACTGGTCAGTACAGGTCCGCACTGGTCCGTTCTGGTCCGTACTGGTCCGTACTGGTCCGTCCATGTCTGTTCTGGTCCATACAGGTCCGTTCTGGTCCGCACTGGTCCATACTGGTCCGCAATGGTCCGTACTGGTCCGTACTGGCCCGTACTGGTCCGTACTGGTCCGTACTGGTCCATACCGGTCCATACTGGTCCGTACTGGTCCCTTCTGGTCTGCCCTTGTCCATACTGGTCCGTACTGGTCCGCACTGGTCCATACTGGTCCATACTGGTCCGTACTGGTCCGTACCGGTCCATACCGGTCCATACTGGTCCGTACTGGTCCGTCC
This sequence comes from Anomalospiza imberbis, assembly GCF_031753505.1. Classification (NCBI taxonomy): domain Eukaryota; kingdom Metazoa; phylum Chordata; class Aves; order Passeriformes; family Viduidae; genus Anomalospiza; species Anomalospiza imberbis. Next base: position 61,391 of record NW_027099998.1, read on the forward strand.
TGGTCTGCCCTTGTCCATACTGCTCCGTACTGGTCCGCACTCATCCATACTGGTCCATAGTGCTCCGTACTGCCCCCTAGTGGTCCGTACTGGTCACTAGTTGTCCGTACTGGTCCATACTGGTCCGTTCTGCTCCGTACTTGTCCATAGTGGTCCGTACTGGTCCATTCTGGTCCGTACTGGTCCATAGTGTTCCGTGCTGGTCCATACTGGTCCATACTGGTCCGTTCTGGTCCGCACTGGTCCATACTGGTACGTTCTGTTCCATAGTGGTCCGTACTAGTCCGTACTTGTCCGTTCTGTTCCGCACTGGTCCGCACTGGTCCATACTGGTCCGCACTGGTCCGTACTGGTCCGTACTGGTCTGTTCTGGTCCGCACTGGTCCCATACTTGTCCGTTCTGGTCCGTACTGTTCCATAGTGGTCCGTACTGGTCCGTTCTGGTCCGTACTGGTCCATAGTGGTCCGTACTGGTCCGTTCTTGTCCGTACTGGTCCATAGTGTTCCGTACTGGTCCCTACCGGTCCGTACTGGTCCCTACCAGTCCGTACTGGTCCGTTCTGGTAGTTCTGTTCCATAGTGGTCCGTCCTAGTCCGTACTGGTCGGTTCTGGTCCGCACTGGTCCTCACTGGTCCATACTGGTCCGTACTGGTCCGTTCTGGTCCATACTGGTCCGTAGTGGTCTGTACTGGTCCGTACTGGTCCCTACTGGTCCGTACTGGTCCGTACTGGCCCATACTGGTCCGTTCTGGTACGTTCTGTTCCATATTGGTCCGTACTGGTCCGTCCTGGTCCGTACTGGTCCATACAGGTCCGTTGTGGCCCGCACTGGTCCATACTGGTCCGTACTGGTCCGTTCTGGTCCGTACTGGTCCATCGTGTTCATTGATGGTCCTTACTGGTCCATACTGGTCTGTTCTGGTCCGCACTGGTCCATACTGGTACGTTCTGTTCCATAGTGGTCCGTACTAGTCCGTACTGGTCCATAGTGTTCCGTACTGGTCCGCACTGGTCCATACTGGTCCGCACTGGTCCATACTGGTCCGTACTGGTCCGTACTGGTCTGTTCTGGTCCGCAATGGTCCATACTTGTCCGTACTGGTCCGTTCTGGTCCATAATGTTCCGTACTGGTCCGTTCTGGTCCGTACTGGTCCATCGTGTTCCGTGCTGGTCCATACTGGTCCGTTCTGGTCTGCACTGGTCCATACTGGTACGTTCTGTTCCATAGTGGTCCGTACTAGTCCGTACTGGTCCGTTCTGGTCCGTACTGTTCCATAGTGGTCCGTACTGGTCCGTTCTGTTCCACACTGGTCCATAGTGGTCCGTACTGGTCCGTTCTGGCCCATACTGGTCCGTACTGGTCCGTAGTGTTCCCTACCGGTCCGTACTGGTCCCTACCAGTCCGTACTGGTCCGTTCTGGTACGTTCTGTTCCATAGTGGTCCGTCCTAGTCCGTACTGGTCGGTTCTGGTCCGCACTGGTCCTCACTGGTCCATACTGGTCCATCCAGGTCCGTACTGGTCCACACTGCTACGTACTGCCCCCTTGTGGTCCGTACTGGTCCCTAGTATTCCGTACTGGTCCGTACTGGTCCGTTCTGGTCCATACTGGTCCGCACTGGTCCGCACTGGTCCATACCTGTCCGCACTGGTCCATACTGGTCCGTACTGGTCCGTACTGGTCTGTTCTGGTCCGCACTGGTCCATACTGGTCCGTACTGGTCCGTTCTGGTCCGTACTGGTCTGTTCTGGTCCGCACTGGTCCGTACTGGTCCGTAGTGTTCCCTATTGGTCCGTTCTGGTCCGTACTGGTCCATACTGGTCCATACTGGTCCGTACTGGTCCATACTGGTCCGTACTGGTCCGTACTGGTCCGCACTGGTCCATACTGGTCCGCACTGGTCCATACTGGTCCGTACTGGTCGGTACTGGTATGTTCTGGTCGGCACTGGTCCATACTGGTCCGTACTGGTCCGTTCTGGTCCGTACTGGTCTGTTCTGGTCCGCACTGGTCCGTACTGGTCCGTAGTGTTCCCTATTGGTCCGTTCTGGTCCGTACTGGTCCATACTGGTCCATACTGGTCAGTACTGATCCATACTGGTCCATACTGGTCCATACTGGTCCGTTCTGGTCCGCACTGGTCCATACTGGTCCGTACTGGTCCATACTGGCCTGTACTGGTCCATACTAGTCCATACTTGTCCGTACTGGACCGTACTGGTCCATAGTGGTCCCTATTGGTCCGTTCTGGTCCGTTCTGGTCCGTACCGGTCCGTAGTGGTCCGTACTGGTCCGTTCTGGTCCATACTGGTCCGTTCTGGTCTGCACTAGTCCATACTGGTCCGCACTGGTCCGTACTGGTCCGTACTGGCCCATACTGGTCCATATTGGTCCATACTGGTCCACACAGGTCCGTACCGGTCCATACTGCTCCGTACTGGTCCCTACCGGTCCGTACTGGTCCGTACTGGTCCATACCGGTCCATACTGGTCCGTACTGCTCCGTTCTGGTCTGCCCTTGTCCATACTGGTCCGTACTGGTCCGCACTGGTCCATACTGGTCCATACTGGTCCGTACTGGTCAGTACTGGTCCGCACTGGTCCATACTGGGTCCATACTGGTCCGTACTGGTCCACATTGGTCGGTACCGATCCATACTGGTCCGTACTCGTCCGTTCTGGTCCATACTGGTCCATACTGGTCCGTACTGGTCCATATTGTTCGGTACTGGTCCATACTGGTCCGTACTGGTCCGTTCTGGTCCATACTGGTCCGTAGTGGTCTGTACTGGTCCGTACTGGTCCATAGTGGTCCGTACTGGTCCCTACTGGTCCGTACTGGTCCATACTGGTCCGTACTGGTCCGTACTGGTCTGTTCTGGTCCGCACTGGTCCATACTGGTCCGTACTGTTCCGTTCTGGTCCATACTGGTCTGTAGTGGTCCGTACTGGTCCGTACCGGTCCATACCGGTCCATACTGGTCCGTACTGATCCGTCCTGGTCTGCCCTTGTCCATACTGCTCCGTACTGGTCCGCACTCATCCATACTGGTCCATAGTGCTCCGTACTGCCCCCTAGTGGTCCGTACTGGTCACTAGTAGTCCGTACTGGTCCATACTGGTCCGTTCTGCTCCGTACTGGTCCATAGTGGTCCGTACTGGTCCATTCTGGTCCGTACTGGTCCATAGTGTTCCGTGCTGGTCCATACTGGTCCATACTGGTCCGTTCTGTTCCGCACTGGTCCGCACTGGTCCATACTGGTCCGCACTGGTCCGTACTGGTCCGTACTGGTCTGTTCTGGTCCGCACTGGTCCATACTGGTCCGTACTGGTCTGTTCTGGTCCGCACTGGTCCATACTGGTCCGTTCTGGTCCGTACTGTTCCATAGTGGTCCGTACTGGTCCGTTCTGGTCCGTACTGGTCCATAGTGGTCCGTACTGCTCCGTTCTTGTCCGTACTGGTCCATAGTGTTCCGTACTGGTCCCTACCGGTCCGTACTGGTCCCTACCAGTCCGTACTGGTCCGTTCTGGTACATTCTGTTCCATAGTGGTCCGTACTAGTCCGTACTGGTCGGTTCTGGTCCGCACTGGTCCTCACTGGTCCATACTGGTCCGTACTGGTCCGTACTGGTCCATACCGGTCCATACTGGTCCGTACTGGTCCGTACTGGTCTGCTCTTTTCCATAGTGGTCCGTACAGGTCCGCACTGGTCCATACTCGTCCATAGTGCTCCGTACTGCCCCCTAGTGGTCCGTACTGGTCACTAGTATTCCGTACTGGTCCGTACTGGTCCGTTCTGCTCCGCACTGGTCCATACTGGTCCGTTCTGGTCCGTACTAATCCATAGTGGTCCGTACTGGTCCATTCTGGCCCGTACTGGTCCGTACTGGTCCGTACTGGTCCATACCGGTCCATACTGGTCCGTACTGGTCCGTACTGGTCTGCCCTTGTCCATACTGGTCTGTACTGGTCCGCACTGGTCCATACCGGTCCATACTGGTCCGTACTGGTCCGTACCGGTCCATACCGGTCCATACTGGTCCGTACTGGTCCGTACTGGTCTGCCCTTGTCCATACTGGTCCGTACTGGTCCGCACTCGTCCATACTGGTCCATAGTGCTCCGTACTGCCCCCTAGTGGTCCGTACTGGTCACTAGTAGTCCGTACTGCTCCATACTGGTCTGTTCTGCTCCGTACTTGTCCATAGTGGTCCGTACTGGTCCATTCTGGTCCGTACTGGTCCATAGTGTTCCGTGCTGGTCCATACTGGTCCATACTGGTCTGTTCTGGTCCGCACTGGTCCATACTGGTACGTTCTGTTCCATAGTGGTCCGTACTAGTCCGTACTTCTCCGTTCTGTTCCGCACTGGTCCGCACTGGTCCATACTGGTCCGCACTGGTCCGTATTGGTCCGTACTGGTCTGTTCTGGTCCGCACTGGTCCGCACTGGTCCGTACTGGTCCGTACTGGCCCATACTGGTCCATATTGGTCCATACTGGTCCACACAGGTCCGTACCGGTCCATACTGCTCCGTACTGGTCCCTACCGGTCCGTACTGGTCCGTACTGGTCCATACCGGTCCATACTGGTCCGTACTGCTCCGTTCTGGTCTGCCCTTGTCCATACTGGTCCGTACTGGTCCGCACTGGTCCATACTGGTCCATACTGGTCCGTACTGGTCAGTACTGGTCCGCACTGGTCCATACTGGTCCGTTCTGGTCCGTACTGGTCCGTACTGGTCCGTCCATGTCTGTTCTGGTCCATACAGGTCCGTTCTGGTCCGCACTGGTCCATACTGGTCCGCAATGGTCCGTACTGGTCCGTACTGGCCCGTACTGGTCCGTACTGGTCCGTACTGGTCCATACCGGTCCATACTGGTCCGTACTGGTCCCTTCTGGTCTGCCCTTGTCCATACTGGTCCGTACTGGTCCGCACTGGTCCATACTGGTCCATACTGGTCCGTACTGGTCCGTACCGGTCCATACCGGTCCATACTGGTCCGTACTGGTCCGTCCTGGTCTGCCCTTGTCCATACTGCTCCGTACTGGTCCGCACTCATCCATACTGGTCCATAGTGCTCCGTACTGCCCCCTAGTGGTCCGTACTGGTCACTAGTAGTCCGTACTGGTCCATACTGGTCCGTTCTGCTCCGTACTGGTCCATAGTGGTCCGTACTGGTCCATTCTGGTCCGTACTGGTCCATAGTGTTCCGTGCTGGTCCATACTGGTCCATACTGGTCCGTTCTGGTCCGCACTGGTCCATACTGGTACGTTCTGTTCCATAGTGGTCCGTACTAGTCCGTACTTCTCCGTTCTGTTCCGCACTGGTCCGCACTGGTCCATACTGGTCCGCACTGGTCCGTATTGGTCCGTACTGGTCTGTTCTGGTCCGCACTGGTCCATACTGGTCCGTTCTGGTCCGTACTGTTCCATCGTGGTCCGTACTGGTCCGTTCTGGTCCGTACTGGTCCATAGTGGTCCGTACTGGTCCGTTCTTGTCCGTACTGGTCCATAGTGTTCCGTACTGGTCCCTACCGGTCCGTGCTGGTCCTTACCAGTCCGTACTGGTCCGTTCTGGTACGTTCTGTTCCATAGTGGTCCGTACTAGTCCGTACTGGTCGGTTCTGGTCCGCACTGGTCCTCACTGGTCCATACTGGTCCGTCCTGGTCCGTACTGGTCCATACTGCTCCGTACTGCCCCCTTGTGGTCCGTACTGGTCCCTAGCATTCCGTACTGGTCCGTGCTGGTCCGTTCTGGTCCGTACTGGTCCATAGTGGTCCGTACTGGTCTATTCTGGTCCGTACTGGTCCATAGTGTTCCGTACTGGTCCGTACTGGTCCGTTCTGGTCTGCCCTTGTCGATACTGGTCCGTACTGGTCCGCACTGGTCCATACTGGTCCATACTGCTCCGTACTGGTCCGTACTGGTCCATACCGGTCCATACTGGTCCGTACTGGTCCGTACTGGTCTGCTCTTGTCCATAGTGGTCCGTACAGGTCCGCACTGGTCCATACTCGTCCATAGTGCTCCGTACTGCCCCCTAGTGGTCCGTACTGGTCACTAGTATTCCGTACTGGTCCGTACTGGTCCGTTCTGCTCCGCACTGGTCCATACTGGTCCGTTCTGGTCCGTACTGTTCCATAGTGGTCCGTATTGGTCCATTCTGGCCCGTACTGGTCCATAGTGGTCCGTACTGGTCCGTTCTGGTCCATTCTGGCCCGTACTGGTCCATAGTGGTCCGTACTGGTCCGTTCTGGTCCATACTGGTCCGTACTGGTCCGTAGTGTTCCCTACCGGTCCGTACTGGTCCCTACCAGTCCGTACTGGTCCGTTCTGGTACGTTCTGTTCCATAGTGGTCCGTCCTAGTCCGTACTGGTCGGTTCTGGTCAGCACTGGTCCTCACTGGTCCACACTGCTCCGTACTGCCCCCTTGTGGTCCGTACTGGTCCCTAGTATTCCTTACTGGTCCGTACTGGTCCGTTCTGGTCCATACTGGTCCGCACTGGTCCATACCGGTCCGCACTGGTCCATACTGGTCCGTACTGGTCCGTACTGGTCTGTTCTGGTCCGCACTGGTCCATACTGGTCCGCACTGGTCCATACTGGTCCGTACTGCTCTGTACTGCCCCCTAGTGGTCCATACTGGTCACTAGTAGTCCGTACTGGTCCGTACTGGTCCGTTCTGCTCCGTACTGGTCCATACTGGTCCGTACTGGTCCACAATGGTCCGTTCCAGTCCGCACTGGTCCATACTGGTCCGTACTGGTCCGCACTGGTCCATACTGGTCCGTACTGGTCCGTACTGGTCCGTACTGGTCCGCTCTAATCCATACTGGTCCGCACTGGTCCATACTGGTCCGTACTGCTCCGTTCTGGTCCGCAATGGTCCATACTGGTCCGTACTGGTCCACATTGGTCGGTACTGGTCCATACTGGTCCGTACTGGTCCGTTCTGGTCCATACTGGTCCGTAGTGGTCTGTACTGGTCCGTACTGGTCCATAGTGGTCCGTACTGGTCCCTACTGGCCCATACTGGTCCGTTCTGGTACGTTCTGTTCCATATTGGTCCGTACTGGTCCGTCCTGGTCTGTACTTGTCCATACAGGTCCGTTGTGGCCCGCACTGGTCCATACTGGTCCGTACTGGTCCGTTCTGGTCCGTACTGGTCCATCGTGTTCATTGATGGTCCTTACTGGTCCATACTGGTCTGTTCTGGTCCGCACTGGTCCATACTGGTACGTTCTGTTCCATAGTGGTCCGTACTAGTCCGTACTGGTCCATAGTGTTCCGTACTGGTCCGCACTGGTCAATACTGGTCCGCACTGGTCCATACTGGCCCGTACTGGTCCGTACTGGTCCGTTCTGGTCCGCAATGGTCCATACTTGTCCGTACTGGTCCGTTCTGGTCCATAATGTTCCGTACTGGTCCGTTCTGGTCCGTACTGGTCCATCGTGTTCCGTGCTGGTCCATACTGGTCCGTTCTGGTCCGCACTGGTCCATACTGGTACGTTCTGTTCCATAGTGGTCCGTCCTAGTCCGTACTGGTCGGTTCTGGTCCGCACTGGTCCTCACTGGTCCATACTGGTCCGTCCAGGTCCGTACTGGTCCACACTGCTCCGTACTGCCCCCTTGTGGTCCGTACTGGTCCCTAGTATTCCGTACTGGTCCGTACTGGTCCGTTCTGGTCCATACTGGTCCGCACTGGTCCGCACTGGTCCATACCTGTCCGCACTGGTCCATACTGGTCCGTACTGGTCCGTACTGGTCTGTTCTGGTCCGCACTGGTCCATACTGGTCCGTACTGGTCCGTTCTGGTCCGTACTGGTCTGTTCTGGTCCGCACTGGTCCGTACTGGTCCGTAGTGTTCCCTATTGGTCCGTTCTGGTCCGTACTGGTCCATACTGGTCCATACTGGTCCGTACTGGTCCATACTGGTCCGTACTGATCCGTACTGGTCCGCACTGGTCCATACTGGTCCGCACTGGTCCATACTGGTCCGTACTGGTCCGTTCTGGTCCGTACTGGTCTGTTCTGGTCCGCACTGGTCCGTACTGGTCCGTAGTGTTCCCTATTGGTCCGTTCTGGTCCGTACTGGTCCATACTGGTCCATACTGGTCCGTACTGATCCATACTGGTCCATACTGGTCCATACTGGTCCATACGGGTCCGCACTGGTCCATACTGGTCCGTACTGGTCCATACTGGTCTGTACATGTCCATACTAGTCCATACTTGTCCGTACTGGACCGTACTGGTCCATAGTGGTCCCTATTGGTCCGTTCTGGTCCGTACTGGTCCGTACTGGTCCGTAGTGGTCCGTACTGGTCCGTTCTGGTTCATACTGGTCCGTAGTGGTCTGCACTGGTCCGTACTGGTCCATAGTGGTCCGTACTGGTCCCTACTGGTCCGTACTGGTCCGTACTGGCCCATACTGGTCCGTTCTGGTACGTTCTGTTCCATATTGGTCCGTACTGGTCCGCACTGGTCCGTACTGGTCCGTACTGGTCTGTTCTGGTCCGCACTGGTCCATACTGGTCCGTTCTGGTCCGTACTGTTCCATAGTGGTCCGTACTGGTCCGTTCTGGTCCGTACTGGTCCATAGTGGTTTGTACTGGTCCGTTCTTGTCCGTAGTGGTCCATAGTGTTCCGTACTGGTCCCTACCGGTCCGTACTGGTCCCTACCAGTCCGTACTGGTCCGTTCTGGTACGTTCTGTTCCATAGTGGTCCGTACTAGTCCGTACTGGTCGGTTCTCGTCCGCACTGGTCCTCACTGGTCCATACTGGTCCGTCCTGGTCCGTACTGGTCCATACTGCTCCGTACTGCCCCCTTGTGGTCCGTACTGGTCCCTAGTATTCCGTACTGGTCCGTACTGGTCTGTTCTGGTCCGTACTGGTCCGTAGTGTTCCCTATTGGTCCGTTCTGGTCCGTACTGGTCCATACTGGTCCATACTGGTCCGTACTGATCCATACTGGTCCATACTGGTCCATACTGGTCCGTTCTGGTCCGCACTGGTCCATACTGGTCCGTACTGGTCCATACTGGTCTGTACATGTCCATACTAGTCCATACTTGTCCGTACTGGTCCGTACTGGTCCATAGTGGTCCCTATTGGTCCGTTCTGGTCCGTACTGGTCCGTACCGGTCCGTAGTGGTCCGTACTGGTCCGTTCTGGTCCATACTGGTCCGTTCTGGTCTTCACTGGTCCATACTGGTCCGCACTGGTCCGTACTGGTCCGTACTGGCCCATACTGGTCCATATTGGTCCATACTGGTCCACACAGGTCCGTACCGGTCCATACTGCTCCGTACTGGTCCCTACCGGTCCGTACTGGTCCGTACTGGTCCGTACCGGTCAATACTGGTCCGTACTGCTCCGTTCTGGTCTGCCCTTGTCCATACTGGTCCGTACTGGTCCGTACTGGTCCGTACTGGTCCATACTGATCCGTACTGGTCAGTACTGGTCCGCACTGGTCCGTTCTGGTCCGTACTGGTCCGTACTGGTCCGTCCATGTCTGTTCTGGTCCATACAGGTCCGTTCTGGTCCGCACTGGTCCATACTGGTCCGCAATGGTCCGTACTGGTCCATACTGGTCCGTACTGGTCCGTACCGGTCCATACCGGTCCATACTGGTCCGTACTGGTCCGTACAGGTCTGCCCTTGTCCATACTGCTCCGTACTGGTCCGCACTCATCCATACTGGTCCATAGTGGTCCGTACTGCCCCCTAGTGGTCCGTACTGGTCACTAGTTGTCCGTACTGGTCCATACTGGTCCGTTCTGCTCCGTACTTGTCCATAGTGGTCCGTACTGGTCCATTCTGGTCCGTACTGGTCCATAGTGTTCCGTGCTGGTCCATACTGGTCCATACTGGTCCGTTCTGGTCCGCACTGGTCCATACTGGTACGTTCTGTTCCATAGTGGTCCGTACTAGTCCGTACTTGTCCGTTCTGTTCCGCACTGGTCCGCACTGGTCCATACTGGTCCGCACTGGTCCGTACTGGTCCGTACTGGTCTGTTCTGGTCCGCACTGGTCCATACTGGTCCGTTCTGGTCCGTACTGTTCCATAGTGGTCCGTACTGGTCCGTTCTGGTCCGTACTGGTCCATAGTGGTCCGTACTGGTCCGTTCTTGTCCGTACTGGTCCATAGTGTTCCGTACTGGTCCCTACCGGTCCGTACTGGTCCCTACCAGTCCGTACTGGTCCATACTGGTCCGTACTGTTCCATAGTGGTCCGTCCTAGTCCGTACTGGTCGGTTCTGGTCCGCACTGGTCCTCACTGGTCCATACTGGTCCGTACTGGTCCGTTCTGGTCCATACTGGTCCCTAGTATTCCGTACTGGTCCGTACTGGTCCCTACTGGTCCCTACTGGTCCGTACTGGCCCATACTGGTCCGTTCTGGTACGTTCTGTTCCATATTGGTCCGTACTGGTCCGTCCTGGTCCGTACTGGTCCATACAGGTCCGTTGTGGCCCGCACTGGTCCATACTGGTCCGTACTGGTCCGTTCTGGTCCGTACTGGTCCATCGTGTTCATTGATGGTCCTTACTGGTCCATACTGGTCTGTTCTGATCCGCACTGGTCCATACTGGTACGTTCTGTTCCATAGTGGTCCGTACTAGTCCGTACTGGTCCATAGTGTTCCGTACTGGTCCGCACTGGTCCATACTGGTCCGCACTGGTCCATACTGGTCCGTACTGGTCCGTACTGGTCTGTTCTGGTCCGCAATGGTCCATACTTGTCCGTACTGGTCCGTTCTGGTCCATAATGTTCCGTACTGGTCCGTTCTGGTCCGTACTGGTCCATCGTGTTCCGTGCTGGTCCATACTGGTCCGTTCTGGTCTGCACTGGTCCATACTGGTACGTTCTGTTCCATAGTGGTCCGTACTAGTCCGTACTGGTCCGCACTGGACCGTACTGTTCCATAGTGGTCCGTACTGGTCCGTTCTGTTCCACACTGGTCCATAGTGGTCCGTACTGGTCCGTTCTGGTCCATACTGGTCCGTACTGGTCCGTAGTGTTCCCTACCGGTCCGTACTGGTCCCTACCAGTCCGTACTGGTCCGTTCTGGTACGTTCTGTTCCATAGTGGTCCGTCCTAGTCCGTACTGGTCGGTTCTGGTCCGCACTGGTCCTCACTGGTCCATACTGGTCCATCCAGGTCCGTACTGGTCCACACTGCTCCGTACTGCCCCCTTGTGGTCCGTACTGGTCCCTAGTATTCCGTACTGGTCCGTACTGGTCCGTTCTGGTCCATACTGGTCCGCACTGGTCCGCACTGGTCCATACCTCTCCGCACTGGTCCATACTGGTCCGTACTGGTCCGTACTGGTCTGTTCTGGTCCGCACTGGTCCATACTGGTCCGTACTGGTCCGTTCTGGTCCGTACTGGTCTGTTCTGGTCCGCACTGGTCCGTACTGGTCCGTAGTGTTCCCTATTGGTCCGTTCTGGTCCGTACTGGTCCATACTGGTCCATACTGGTCCGTACTGGTCCATACTGGTCCGTACTGGTCCGTACTGGTCCGCACTGGTCCATACTGGTCCGCACTGGTCCATACTGGTCCATACTGGTCGGTACTGGTCTGTTCTGGTCGGCACTGGTCCATACTGGTCCGTACTGGTCCGTTCTGGTCCGTACTGGTCTGTTCTGGTCCGCACTGGTCCGTACTGGTCCGTAGTGTTCCCTATTGGTCCGTTCTGGTCCGTACTGGTCCATACTGGTCCATACTGGTCAGTACTGATCCATACTGGTCCATACTGGTCCATACTGGTCCGTTCTGGTCCGCACTGGTCCATACTGGTCCGTACTGGTCCATACTGGTCTGTACATGTCCATACTAGTCCATACTTGTCCGTACTGGACCGTACTGGTCCATAGTGGTCCCTATTGGTCCGTTCTGGTCCGTTCTGGTCCGTACCGGTCCGTAGTGGTCCGTACTGGTCCGTTCTGGTCCATACTGGTCCGTTCTGGTCTGCACTGGTCCATACTGGTCCGCACTGGTCCGTACTGGTCCGTACTGGCCCATACTGGTCCATATTGCTCCATAGTGGTCCACACAGGTCCGTACCGGTCCGTACTGCTCCGTACTGGTCCCTACCGGTCCGTACTGGTCCGTACTGGTCCATACCGGTCCATACTGGTCCGTACTGCTCCGTTCTGGTCTGCCCTTGTCCATACTGGTCCGTACTGGTCCGCACTGGTCCATACTGGTCCATACTGGTCCGTACTGGTCAGTACTGGTCCGCACTGGTCCATACTGGGTCCATACTGGTCCGTACTGGTCCACATTGGTCGGTACCGATCCATACTGGTCCGTACTGGTCCGTTCTGGTCCATACTGGTCCATACTGGTCCGTACTGGTCCACATTGTTCGGTACTGGTCCATACTGGTCCGTACTGGTCCGTTCTGGTCCATACTGGTCCGTAGTGGTCTGTACTGGTCCGTACTGGTCCATAGTGGTCCGTACTGGTCCCTACTGGTCCGTACTGGTCCATACTGGTCCGTACTGGTCCGTACTGGTCTGTTCTGGTCCGCACTGGTCCATACTGGTCCGTACTGTTCCGTTCTGGTCCATACTGGTCTGTAGTGGTCCGTACTGGTCCGTACCGGTCCATACCGGTCCATACTGGTCCGTACTGGTCCGTCCTGGTCTGCCCTTGTCCATACTGCTCCGTACTGGTCCGCACTCATCCATACTGGTCCATAGTGCTCCGTACTGCCCCCTAGTGGTCCGTACTGGTCACTAGTAGTCCGTACTGGTCCATACTGGTCCGTTCTGCTCCGTACTGGTCCATAGTGGTCCGTACTGGTCCATTCTGGTCCGTACTGGTCCATAGTGTTCCGTGCTGGTCCATACTGGTCCATACTGGTCCGTTCTGTTCCGCACTGGTCCGCACTGGTCCATACTGGTCCGCACTGGTCCGTACTGGTCCGTACTGGTCTGTTCTGGTCCGCACTGGTCCATACTGGTCCGTACTGGTCTGTTCTGGTCCGCACTGGTCCATACTGGTCCGTTCTGGTCCGTACTGTTCCATAGTGGTCCGTACTGGTCCGTTCTGGTCCGTACTGGTCCATAGTGGTCCGTACTGGTCCGTTCTTGTCCGTACTGGTCCATAGTGTTCCGTACTGGTCCCTACCGGTCCGTACTGGTCCCTACCAGTCCGTACTGGTCCGTTCTGGTACGTTCTGTTCCATAGTGGTCCGTACTAGTCCGTACTGGTCGGTTCTGGTCCGCACTGGTCCTCACTGGTCCATACTGGTCCGTACTGGTCCGTACTGGTCCATACCGGTCCATACTGGTCCGTACTGGTCCGTACTGGTCTGCTCTTTTCCATAGTGGTCCGTACAGGTCCGCACTGGTCCATACTCGTCCATAGTGCTCCGTACTGCCCCCTAGTGGTCCGTACTGGTCACTAGTATTCCGTACTGGTCCGTACTGGTCCGTTCTGCTCCGCACTGGTCCATACTGGTCCGTTCTGGTCCGTACTAATCCATAGTGGTCCGTACTGGTCCATTCTGGCCCGTACTGGTCCGTACTGGTCCGTACTGGTCCATACCGGTCCATACTGGTCCGTACTGGTCCGTACTGGTCTGCCCTTGTCCATACTGGTCTGTACTGGTCCGCACTGGTCCATACTGGTCCATACTGGTCCGTACTGGTCCGTACCGGTCCATACCGGTCCATACTGGTCCGTACTGGTCCGTACTGGTCTGCCCTTGTCCATACTGGTCCGTACTGGTCCGCACTCGTCCATACTGGTCCATAGTGCTCCGTACTGCCCCCTAGTGGTCCGTACTGGTCACTAGTAGTCCGTACTGCTCCATACTGGTCTGTTCTGCTCCGTACTTGTCCATAGTGGTCCGTACTGGTCCATTCTGGTCCGTACTGGTCCATAGTGTTCCGTGCTGGTCCATACTGGTCCATACTGGTCTGTTCTGGTCCGCACTGGTCCATACTGGTACGTTCTGTTCCATAGTGGTCCGTACTAGTCCGTACTTCTCCGTTCTGTTCCGCACTGGTCCGCACTGGTCCATACTGGTCCGCACTGGTCCGTATTGGTCCGTACTGGTCTGTTCTGGTCCGCACTGGTCCGCACTGGTCCGTACTGGTCCGTACTGGCCCATACTGGTCCATATTGGTCCATACTGGTCCACACAGGTCCGTACCGGTCCATACTGCTCCGTACTGGTCCCTACCGGTCCGTACTGGTCCGTACTGGTCCATACCGGTCCATACTGGTCCGTACTGCTCCGTTCTGGTCTGCCCTTGTCCATACTGGTCCGTACTGGTCCGCACTGGTCCATACTGGTCCATACTGGTCCGTACTGGTCAGTACTGGTCCGCACTGGTCCATACTGGTCCGTTCTGGTCCGTACTGGTCCGTACTGGTCCGTCCATGTCTGTTCTGGTCCATACAGGTCCGTTCTGGTCCGCACTGGTCCATACTGGTCCGCAATGGTCCGTACTGGTCCGTACTGGCCCGTACTGGTCCGTACTGGTCCGTACTGGTCCATACCGGTCCATACTGGTCCGTACTGGTCCCTTCTGGTCTGCCCTTGTCCATACTGGTCCGTACTGGTCCGCACTGGTCCATACTGGTCCATACTGGTCCGTACTGGTCCGTACCGGTCCATACCGGTCCATACTGGTCCGTACTGGTCCGTCCTGGTCTGCCCTTGTCCATACTGCTCCGTACTGGTCCGCACTCATCCATACTGGTCCATAGTGCTCCGTACTGCCCCCTAGTGGTCCGTACTGGTCACTAGTAGTCCGTACTGGTCCATACTGGTCCGTTCTGCTCCGTACTGGTCCATAGTGGTCCGTACTGGTCCATTCTGGTCCGTACTGGTCCATAGTGTTCCGTGCTGGTCCATACTGGTCCATACTGGTCCGTTCTGTTCCGCACTGGTCCGCACTGGTCCATACTGGTCCGCACTGGTCCGTACTGGTCCGTACTGGTCTGTTCTGGTCCGCACTGGTCCATACTGGTCCGTACTGGTCTGTTCTGGTCTGCACTCGTCCATACTGGTCCGTTCTGGTCCGTACTGTTCCATAGTGGTCCGTACTGGTCCGTTCTGGTCCGTACTGGTCCATAGTGGTCCGTACTGGTCCGTTCTTGTCCGTACTGGTCCATAGTGTTCCGTACTGGTCCCTACCGGTCCGTACTGGTCCCTACCAGTCCGTACTGGTCCGTTCTGGTACGTTCTGTTCCATAGTGGTCCGTACTAGTCCGTACTGGTCGGTTCTGGTCCGCACTGGTCCTCACTGGTCCGTACTGGTCCGTACAGGTCCATACTGGTCCATACTGGTCCGTACTGATCCATACTGGTCCATACTGGTCCATACTGGTCCGTTCTGGTCCGCACTGGTCCATACTGGTCCGTACTGGTCCATACTGGTCTGTACATGTCCATACTGGTCCATACTTGTCCGTACTGGACCGTACTGGTCCATAGTGGTCCCTATTGGTCCGTTCTGGTCCGTTCTGGTCCGTACCGGTCCGTAGTGGTCCGTACTGGTCCGTTCTGGTCCATACTGGTCCGTTCTGGTCTGCACTGGTCCATACTGGTCCGCACTGGTCCGTACTGGTCCGTACTGGCCCATACTGGTCCATATTGGTCCATACTGGTCCACACAGGTCCGTACCGGTCCATACTGCTCCGTACTGGTCCCTACCGGTCCGTACTGGTCCGTACTGGTCCATACCGGTCCATACTGGTCCGTACTGCTCCGTTCTGGTCTGCCCTTGTCCATACTGGTCCGTACTGGTCCGCACTGGTCCATACTGGTCCATACTGGTCCGTACTGGTCAGTACTGGTCCGCACTGGTCCATACTGGTCCGTTCTGGTCCGTACTGGTCCGTACTGGTCCGTCCATGTCTGTTCTGGTCCATACAGGTCCGTTCTGGTCCGCACTGGTCCATACTGGTCCGCAATGGTCCGTACTGGTCCGTACTGGTCCGCACTGGTCCGTACTGGTCCGTACTGGTCTGTTCTGGTCCGCACTGGTCCATACTGGTCCGTTCTGGTCCGTACTGTTCCATAGTGGTCCGTACTGGTCCGTTCTGGTCCGTACTGGTCCATAGTGGTCCGTACTGGTCCGTTCTTGTCCGTACTGGTCCATAGTGTTCCGTACTGGTCCCTACCGGTCCGTACTGGTCCCTACCAGTCCGTACTGGTCCGTTCTGGTACGTTCTGTTCCATAGTGGTCCGTCCTAGTCCGTACTGGTCGGTTCTGGTCCGCACTGGTCCTCACTTGTCCATACTGGTCCGTACTGGTCCGTTCTGGTCCATACTGGTCCGTAGTGGTCTGTACTGGTCCATACTGGTCCCTACTGGTCCGTACTGGTCCGTACTGGCCCATACTGGTCCGTTCTGGTACGTTCTGTTCCATATTGGTCCGTACTGGTCCGTCCTGGTCCGTACTGGTCCATACAGGTCCGTTGTGGCCCGCACTGGTCCATACTGGTCCGTACTGGTCCGTTCTGGTCCGTACTGGTCCATCGTGTTCATTGATGGTCCTTACTGGTCCATACTGGTCTGTTCTGGTCCGCACTGGTCCATACTGGTACGTTCTGTTCCATAGTGGTCCGTACTAGTCCGTACTGGTCCATAGTGTTCCGTACTGGTCCGCACTGGTCCATACTGGTCCGCACTGGTCCATACTGGTCCGTACTGGTCCGTACTGGTCTGTTCTGGTCCGCAATGGTCCATACTTGTCCGTACTGGTCCGTTCTGGTCCATAATGTTCCGTACTGGTCCGTTCTGGTCCGTACTGGTCCATCGTGTTCCGTGCTGGTCCATACTGGTCCGTTCTGGTCTGCACTGGTCCATACTGGTACGTTCTGTTCCATAGTGGTCCGTACTAGTCCGTACTGGTCCGTTCTGGTCCGTACTGTTCCATAGTGGTCCGTACTGGTCCGTTCTGTTCCACACTGGTCCATAGTGGTCCGTACTGGTCCGTTCTGGTCCATACTGGTCCGTACTGGTCCGTAGTGTTCCCTACCGGTCCGTACTGGTCCCTACCAGTCCGTACTGGTCCGTTCTGGTACGTTCTGTTCCATAGTGGTCCGTCCTAGTCCGTACTGGTCGGTTCTGGTCCGCACTGGTCCTCACTGGTCCATACTGGTCCATCCAGGTCCGTACTGGTCCACACTGCTCCGTACTGCCCCCTTGTGGTCCGTACTGGTCCCTAGTATTCCGTACTGGTCCGTACTGGTCCGTTCTGGTCCGTACTGGTCTGTTCTGGTCCGCACTGGTCCGTACTGGTCCGTAGTGTTCCCTATTGGTCCGTTCTGGTCCGTACTGGTCCATACTGGTCCATACTGGTCCGTACTGGTCCATACTGGTCCGTACTGGTCCGTACTGGTCCGCACTGGTCCATACTGGTCCGCACTGGTCCATACTGGTCCATACTGGTCGGTACTGGTCTGTTCTGGTCGGCACTGGTCCATACTGGTCCGTACTGGTCCGTTCTGGTCCGTACTGGTCTGTTCTGGTCCGCACTGGTCCGTACTGGTCCGTAGTGTTCCCTATTGGTCCGTTCTGGTCCGTACTGGTCCATACTGGTCCATACTGGTCCGTACTGATCCATACTGGTCCATACTGGTCCATACTGGTCCGTTCTGGTCCGCACTGGTCCATACTGGTCCGTACTGGTCCATACTGGTCTGTACATGTCCATACTAGTCCATACTTGTCCGTACTGGACCGTACTGGTCCATAGTGGTCCCTATTGGTCCGTTCTGGTCCGTTCTGGTCCGTACCGGTCCGTAGTGGTCCGTACTGGTCCGTTCTGGTCCATACTGGTCCGTTCTGGTCTGCACTGGTCCATACTGGTCCGCACTGGTCCGTACTGGTCCGTACTGGCCCATACTGGTCCATATTGGTCCATACTGGTCCACACAGGTCCGTACCGGTCCATACTGCTCCGTACTGGTCCCTACCGGTCCGTACTGGTCCGTACTGGTCCATACCGGTCCATACTGGTCCGTACTGCTCCGTTCTGGTCTGCCCTTGTCCATACTGGTCCGTACTGGTCCGCACTGGTCCATACTGGTCCATACTGGTCCGTACTGGTCAGTACTGGTCCGCACTGGTCCGCAATGGTCCATACTTGTCCGTACTGGTCCGTTCTGGTCCATAATGTTCCGTACTGGTCCGTTCTGGTCCGTACTGGTCCATCGTGTTCCGTGCTGGTCCATACTGGTCCGTTCTGGTCTGCACTGGTCCATACTGGTACGTTCTGTTCCATAGTGGTCCGTACTAGTCCGTACTGGTCCATAGTGTTCCGTACTGGTCCGCACTGGTCCATACTGGTCCGCACTGGTCCATACTGGTCCGTACTGGTCCGTACTGGTCTGTTCTGGTCCGCAATGGTCCATACTTGTCCGTACTGGTCCGTTCTGGTCCATAATGTTCCGTACTGGTCCGTTCTGGTCCGTACTGGTCCATCGTGTTCCGTGCTGGTCCATACTGGTCCGTTCTGGTCTGCACTGGTCCATACTGGTACGTTCTGTTCCATAGTGGTCCGTACTAGTCCGTACTGGTCCGTTCTGGACCGTACTGTTCCATAGTGGTCCGTACTGGTCCGTTCTGTTCCACACTGGTCCATAGTGGTCCGTACTGGTCCGTTCTGGTCCATACTGGTCCGTACTGGTCCGTAGTGTTCCCTACCGGTCCGTACTGGTCCCTACCAGTCCGTACTGGTCCGTTCTGGTACGTTCTGTTCCATAGTGGTCCGTCCTAGTCCGTACTGGTCGGTTCTGGTCCGCACTGGTCCTCACTGGTCCATACTGGTCCATCCAGGTCCGTACTGGTCCACACTGCTCCGTACTGCCCCCTTGTGGTCCGTACTGGTCCCTAGTATTCCGTACTGGTCCGTACTGGTCCGTTCTGGTCCATACTGGTCCGCACTGGTCCGCACTGGTCCATACCTCTCCGCACTGGTCCATACTGGTCCGTACTGGTCCGTACTGGTCTGTTCTGGTCCGCACTGGTCCATACTGGTCCGTACTGGTCCGTTCTGGTCCGTACTGGTCTGTTCTGGTCCGCACTGGTCCGTACTGGTCCGTAGTGTTCCCTATTGGTCCGTTCTGGTCCGTACTGGTCCATACTGGTCCATACTGGTCCGTACTGGTCCATACTGGTCCGTACTGGTCCGTATTGGTCCGCACTGGTCCATACTGGTCCGCACTGGTCCATACTGGTCCATACTGGTCGGTACTGGTCTGTTCTGGTCGGCACTGGTCCATACTGGTCCGTACTGGTCCGTTCTGGTCCGTACTGGTCTGTTCTGGTCCGCACTGGTCCGTACTGGTCCGTAGTGTTCCCTATTGGTCCGTTCTGGTCCGTACTGGTCCATACTGGTCCATACTGGTCAGTACTGATCCATACTGGTCCATACTGGTCCATACTGGTCCGTTCTGGTCCGCACTGGTCCATACTGGTCCGTACTGGTCCATACTGGTCTGTACATGTCCATACTAGTCCATACTTGTCCGTACTGGACCGTACTGGTCCATAGTGGTCCCTATTGGTCCGTTCTGGTCCGTTCTGGTCCGTACCGGTCCGTAGTGGTCCGTACTGGTCCGTTCTGGTCCATACTGGTCCGTTCTGGTCTGCACTGGTCCATACTGGTCCGCACTGGTCCGTACTGGTCCGTACTGGCCCATACTGGTCCATATTGCTCCATAGTGGTCCACACAGGTCCGTACCGGTCCGTACTGCTCCGTACTGGTCCCTACCGGTCCGTACTGGTCCGTACTGGTCCATACCGGTCCATACTGGTCCGTACTGCTCCGTTCTGGTCTGCCCTTGTCCATACTGGTCCGTACTGGTCCGCACTGGTCCATACTGGTCCATACTGGTCCGTACTGGTCAGTACTGGTCCGCACTGGTCCATACTGGGTCCATACTGGTCCGTACTGGTCCACATTGGTCGGTACCGATCCATACTGGTCCGTACTGGTCCGTTCTGGTCCATACTGGTCCATACTGGTCCGTACTGGTCCACATTGTTCGGTACTGGTCCATACTGGTCCGTACTGGTCCGTTCTGGTCCATACTGGTCCGTAGTGGTCTGTACTGGTCCGTACTGGTCCATAGTGGTCCGTACTGGTCCCTACTGGTCCGTACTGGTCCATACTGGTCCGTACTGGTCCGTACTGGTCTGTTCTGGTCCGCACTGGTCCATACTGGTCCGTACTGTTCCGTTCTGGTCCATACTGGTCTGTAGTGGTCCGTACTGGTCCGTACCGGTCCATACCGGTCCATACTGGTCCGTACTGGTCCGTCCTGGTCTGCCCTTGTCCATACTGCTCCGTACTGGTCCGCACTCATCCATACTGGTCCATAGTGCTCCGTACTGCCCCCTAGTGGTCCGTACTGGTCACTAGTAGTCCGTACTGGTCCATACTGGTCCGTTCTGCTCCGTACTGGTCCATAGTGGTCCGTACTGGTCCATTCTGGTCCGTACTGGTCCATAGTGTTCCGTGCTGGTCCATACTGGTCCATACTGGTCCGTTCTGTTCCGCACTGGTCCGCACTGGTCCATACTGGTCCGCACTGGTCCGTACTGGTCCGTACTGGTCTGTTCTGGTCCGCACTGGTCCATACTGGTCCGTACTGGTCTGTTCTGGTCCGCACTGGTCCATACTGGTCCGTTCTGGTCCGTACTGTTCCATAGTGGTCCGTACTGGTCCGTTCTGGTCCGTACTGGTCCATAGTGGTCCGTACTGGTCCGTTCTTGTCCGTACTGGTCCATAGTGTTCCGTACTGGTCCCTACCGGTCCGTACTGGTCCCTACCAGTCCGTACTGGTCCGTTCTGGTACGTTCTGTTCCATAGTGGTCCGTACTAGTCCGTACTGGTCGGTTCTGGTCCGCACTGGTCCTCACTGGTCCATACTGGTCCGTACTGGTCCGTACTGGTCCATACCGGTCCATACTGGTCCGTACTGGTCCGTACTGGTCTGCTCTTTTCCATAGTGGTCCGTACAGGTCCGCACTGGTCCATACTCGTCCATAGTGCTCCGTACTGCCCCCTAGTGGTCCGTACTGGTCACTAGTATTCCGTACTGGTCCGTACTGGTCCGTTCTGCTCCGCACTGGTCCATACTGGTCCGTTCTGGTCCGTACTAATCCATAGTGGTCCGTACTGGTCCATTCTGGCCCGTACTGGTCCGTACTGGTCCGTACTGGTCCATACCGGTCCATACTGGTCCGTACTGGTCCGTACTGGTCTGCCCTTGTCCATACTGGTCTGTACTGGTCCGCACTGGTCCATACTGGTCCATACTGGTCCGTACTGGTCCGTACCGGTCCATACCGGTCCATACTGGTCCGTACTGGTCCGTACTGGTCTGCCCTTGTCCATACTGGTCCGTACTGGTCCGCACTCGTCCATACTGGTCCATAGTGCTCCGTACTGCCCCCTAGTGGTCCGTACTGGTCACTAGTAGTCCGTACTGCTCCATACTGGTCTGTTCTGCTCCGTACTTGTCCATAGTGGTCCGTACTGGTCCATTCTGGTCCGTACTGGTCCATAGTGTTCCGTGCTGGTCCATACTGGTCCATACTGGTCTGTTCTGGTCCGCACTGGTCCATACTGGTACGTTCTGTTCCATAGTGGTCCGTACTAGTCCGTACTTCTCCGTTCTGTTCCGCACTGGTCCGCACTGGTCCATACTGGTCCGCACTGGTCCGTATTGGTCCGTACTGGTCTGTTCTGGTCCGCACTGGTCCGCACTGGTCCGTACTGGTCCGTACTGGCCCATACTGGTCCATATTGGTCCATACTGGTCCACACAGGTCCGTACCGGTCCATACTGCTCCGTACTGGTCCCTACCGGTCCGTACTGGTCCGTACTGGTCCATACCGGTCCATACTGGTCCGTACTGCTCCGTTCTGGTCTGCCCTTGTCCATACTGGTCCGTACTGGTCCGCACTGGTCCATACTGGTCCATACTGGTCCGTACTGGTCAGTACTGGTCCGCACTGGTCCATACTGGTCCGTTCTGGTCCGTACTGGTCCGTACTGGTCCGTCCATGTCTGTTCTGGTCCATACAGGTCCGTTCTGGTCCGCTCTGGTCCATACTGGTCCGCAATGGTCCGTACTGGTCCGTACTGGCCCGTACTGGTCCGTACTGGTCCGTACTGGTCCATACCGGTCCATACTGGTCCGTACTGGTCCCTTCTGGTCTGCCCTTGTCCATACTGGTCCGTACTGGTCCGCACTGGTCCATACTGGTCCATACTGGTCCGTACTGGTCCGTACCGGTCCATACCGGTCCATACTGGTCCGTACTGGTCCGTCCTGGTCTGCCCTTGTCCATACTGCTCCGTACTGGTCCGCACTCATCCATACTGGTCCATAGTGCTCCGTACTGCCCCCTAGTGGTCCGTACTGGTCACTAGTAGTCCGTACTGGTCCATACTGGTCCGTTCTGCTCCGTACTGGTCCATAGTGGTCCGTACTGGTCCATTCTGGTCCGTACTGGTCCATAGTGTTCCGTGCTGGTCCATACTGGTCCATACTGGTCCGTTCTGTTCCGCACTGGTCCGCACTGGTCCATACTGGTCCGCACTGGTCCGTACTGGTCCGTACTGGTCTGTTCTGGTCCGCACTGGTCCATACTGGTCCGTACTGGTCTGTTCTGGTCCGCACTCGTCCATACTGGTCCGTTCTGGTCCGTACTGTTCCATAGTGGTCCGTACTGGTCCGTTCTGGTCCGTACTGGTCCATAGTGGTCCGTACTGGTCCGTTCTTGTCCGTACTGGTCCATAGTGTTCCGTACTGGTCCCTACCGGTCCGTACTGGTCCCTACCAGTCCGTACTGGTCCGTTCTGGTACGTTCTGTTCCATAGTGGTCCGTACTAGTCCGTACTGGTCGGTTCTGGTCCGCACTGGTCCTCACTGGTCCGTACTGGTCCGTACAGGTCCATACTGGTCCATACTGGTCCGTACTGATCCATACTGGTCCATACTGGTCCATACTGGTCCGTTCTGGTCCGCACTGGTCCATACTGGTCCGTACTGGTCCATACTGGTCTGTACATGTCCATACTGGTCCATACTTGTCCGTACTGGACCGTACTGGTCCATAGTGGTCCCTATTGGTCCGTTCTGGTCCGTTCTGGTCCGTACCGGTCCGTAGTGGTCCGTACTGGTCCGTTCTGGTCCATACTGGTCCGTTCTGGTCTGCACTGGTCCATACTGGTCCGCACTGGTCCGTACTGGTCCGTACTGGCCCATACTGGTCCATATTGGTCCATACTGGTCCACACAGGTCCGTACCGGTCCATACTGCTCCGTACTGGTCCCTACCGGTCCGTACTGGTCCGTACTGGTCCATACCGGTCCATACTGGTCCGTACTGCTCCGTTCTGGTCTGCCCTTGTCCATACTGGTCCGTACTGGTCCGCACTGGTCCATACTGGTCCATACTGGTCCGTACTGGTCAGTACTGGTCCGCACTGGTCCATACTGGTCCGTTCTGGTCCGTACTGGTCCGTACTGGTCCGTCCATGTCTGTTCTGGTCCATACAGGTCCGTTCTGGTCCGCACTGGTCCATACTGGTCCGCAATGGTCCGTACTGGTCCGTACTGGTCCGCACTGGTCCGTACTGGTCCGTACTGGTCTGTTCTGGTCCGCACTGGTCCATACTGGTCCGTTCTGGTCCGTACTGTTCCATAGTGGTCCGTACTGGTCCGTTCTGGTCCGTACTGGTCCATAGTGGTCCGTACTGGTCCGTTCTTGTCCGTACTGGTCCATAGTGTTCCGTACTGGTCCCTACCGGTCCGTACTGGTCCCTACCAGTCCGTACTGGTCCGTTCTGGTACGTTCTGTTCCATAGTGGTCCGTCCTAGTCCGTACTGGTCGGTTCTGGTCCGCACTGGTCCTCACTTGTCCATACTGGTCCGTACTGGTCCGTTCTGGTCCATACTGGTCCGTAGTGGTCTGTACTGGTCCGTACTGGTCCCTACTGGTCCGTACTGGTCCGTACTGGCCCATACTGGTCCGTTCTGGTACGTTCTGTTCCATATTGGTCCGTACTGGTCCGTCCTGGTCCGTACTGGTCCATACAGGTCCGTTGTGGCCCGCACTGGTCCATACTGGTCCGTACTGGTCCGTTCTGGTCCGTACTGGTCCATCGTGTTCATTGATGGTCCTTACTGGTCCATACTGGTCTGTTCTGGTCCGCACTGGTCCATACTGGTACGTTCTGTTCCATAGTGGTCCGTACTAGTCCGTACTGGTCCATAGTGTTCCGTACTGGTCCGCACTGGTCCATACTGGTCCGCACTGGTCCATACTGGTCCGTACTGGTCCGTACTGGTCTGTTCTGGTCCGCAATGGTCCATACTTGTCCGTACTGGTCCGTTCTGGTCCATAATGTTCCGTACTGGTCCGTTCTGGTCCGTACTGGTCCATCGTGTTCCGTGCTGGTCCATACTGGTCCGTTCTGGTCTGCACTGGTCCATACTGGTACGTTCTGTTCCATAGTGGTCCGTACTAGTCCGTACTGGTCCGTTCTGGTCCGTACTGTTCCATAGTGGTCCGTACTGGTCCGTTCTGTTCCACACTGGTCCATAGTGGTCCGTACTGGTCCGTTCTGGTCCATACTGGTCCGTACTGGTCCGTAGTGTTCCCTACCGGTCCGTACTGGTCCCTACCAGTCCGTACTGGTCCGTTCTGGTACGTTCTGTTCCATAGTGGTCCGTCCTAGTCCGTACTGGTCGGTTCTGGTCCGCACTGGTCCTCACTGGTCCATACTGGTCCATCCAGGTCCGTACTGGTCCACACTGCTCCGTACTGCCCCCTTGTGGTCCGTACTGGTCCCTAGTATTCCGTACTGGTCCGTACTGGTCCGTTCTGGTCCGTACTGGTCTGTTCTGGTCCGCACTGGTCCGTACTGGTCCGTAGTGTTCCCTATTGGTCCGTTCTGGTCCGTACTGGTCCATACTGGTCCATACTGGTCCGTACTGGTCCATACTGGTCCGTACTGGTCCGTACTGGTCCGCACTGGTCCATACTGGTCCGCACTGGTCCATACTGGTCCATACTGGTCGGTACTGGTCTGTTCTGGTCGGCACTGGTCCATACTGGTCCGTACTGGTCCGTTCTGGTCCGTACTGGTCTGTTCTGGTCCGCACTGGTCCGTACTGGTCCGTAGTGTTCCCTATTGGTCCGTTCTGGTCCGTACTGGTCCATACTGGTCCATACTGGTCCGTACTGATCCATACTGGTCCATACTGGTCCATACTGGTCCGTTCTGGTCCGCACTGGTCCATACTGGTCCGTACTGGTCCATACTGGTCTGTACATGTCCATACTAGTCCATACTTGTCCGTACTGGACCGTACTGGTCCATAGTGGTCCCTATTGGTCCGTTCTGGTCCGTTCTGGTCCGTACCGGTCCGTAGTGGTCCGTACTGGTCCGTTCTGGTCCATACTGGTCCGTTCTGGTCTGCACTGGTCCATTACTGGTCCGCACTGGTCCGTACTGGTCCGTACTGGCCCATACTGGTCCATATTGGTCCATACTGGTCCACACAGGTCCGTACCGGTCCATACTGCTCCGTACTGGTCCCTACCGGTCCGTACTGGTCCGTACTGGTCCATACCGGTCCATACTGGTCCGTACTGCTCCGTTCTGGTCTGCCCTTGTCCATACTGGTCCGTACTGGTCCGCACTGGTCCATACTGGTCCATACTGGTCCGTACTGGTCAGTACTGGTCCGCACTGGTCCATACTGGGTCCATACTGGTCCGTACTGGTCCACATTGGTCGGTACCGATCCATACTGGTCCGTACTGGTCCGTTCTGGTCCATACTGGTCCATACTGGTCCGTACTGGTCCACATTGTTCGGTACTGGTCCATACTGGTCCGTACTGGTCCGTTCTGGTCCATACTGGTCCGTAGTGGTCTGTACTGGTCCGTACTGGTCCATAGTGGTCCGTACTGGTCCCTACTGGTCCGTACTGGTCCATACTGGTCCGTACTGGTCCGTACTGGTCTGTTCTGGTCCGCACTGGTCCATACTGGTCCGTACTGTTCCGTTCTGGTCCATACTGGTCTGTAGTGGTCCGTACTGGTCCGTACCGGTCCATACCGGTCCATACTGGTCCGTACTGGTCCGTCCTGGTCTGCCCTTGTCCATACTGCTCCGTACTGGTCCGCACTCATCCATACTGGTCCATAGTGCTCCGTACTGCCCCCTAGTGGTCCGTACTGGTCACTAGTAGTCCGTACTGGTCCATACTGGTCCGTTCTGCTCCGTACTGGTCCATAGTGGTCCGTACTGGTCCATTCTGGTCCGTACTGGTCCATAGTGTTCCGTGCTGGTCCATACTGGTCCATACTGGTCCGTTCTGTTCCGCACTGGTCCGCACTGGTCCATACTTGTCCGCACTGGTCCGTACTGGTCCGTACTGGTCTGTTCTGGTCCGCACTGGTCCATACTGGTCCGTACTGGTCTGTTCTGGTCCGCACTGGTCCATACTGGTCCGTTCTGGTCCGTACTGTTCCATAGTGGTCCGTACTGGTCCGTTCTGGTCCGTACTGGTCCATAGTGGTCCGTACTGGTCCGTTCTTGTCCGTACTGGTCCATAGTGTTCCGTACTGGTCCCTACCGGTCCGTACTGGTCCCTACCAGTCCGTACTGGTCCGTTCTGGTACGTTCTGTTCCATAGTGGTCCGTACTAGTCCGTACTGGTCGGTTCTGGTCCGCACTGGTCCTCACTGGTCCATACTGGTCCGTACTGGTCCGTACTGGTCCATACCGGTCCATACTGGTCCGTACTGGTCCGTACTGGTCTGCTCTTTTCCATAGTGGTCCGTACAGGTCCGCACTGGTCCATACTCGTCCATAGTGCTCCGTACTGCCTCCTAGTGGTCCGTACTGGTCACTAGTATTCCGTACTGGTCCGTACTGGTCCGTTCTGCTCCGCACTGGTCCATACTGGTCCGTTCTGGTCCGTACTAATCCATAGTGGTCCGTACTGGTCCATTCTGGCCCGTACTGGTCCGTACTGGTCCGTACTGGTCCATACCGGTCCATACTGGTCCGTACTGGTCCGTACTGGTCTGCCCTTGTCCATACTGGTCTGTACTGGTCCGCACTGGTCCATACTGGTCCATACTGGTCCGTACTGGTCCGTACCGGTCCATACCGGTCCATACTGGTCCGTACTGGTCCGTACTGGTCTGCCCTTGTCCATACTGGTCCGTACTGGTCCGCACTCGTCCATACTGGTCCATAGTGCTCCGTACTGCCCCCTAGTGGTCCGTACTGGTCACTAGTAGTCCGTACTGCTCCATACTGGTCCGTTCTGCTCCGTACTTGTCCATAGTGGTCCGTACTGGTCCATTCTGGTCCGTACTGGTCCATAGTGTTCCGTGCTGGTCCATACTGGTCCATACTGGTCTGTTCTGGTCCGCACTGGTCCATACTGGTACGTTCTGTTCCATAGTGGTCCGTACTAGTCCGTACTTCTCCGTTCTGTTCCGCACTGGTCCGCACTGGTCCATACTGGTCCGCACTGGTCCGTATTGGTCCGTACTGGTCTGTTCTGGTCCGCACTGGTCCGCACTGGTCCGTACTGGTCCGTACTGGCCCATACTGGTCCATATTGGTCCATACTGGTCCACACAGGTCCGTACCGGTCCATACTGCTCCGTACTGGTCCCTACCGGTCCGTACTGGTCCGTACTGGTCCATACCGGTCCATACTGGTCCGTACTGCTCCGTTCTGGTCTGCCCTTGTCCATACTGGTCCGTACTGGTCCGCACTGGTCCATACTGGTCCATACTGGTCCGTACTGGTCAGTACTGGTCCGCACTGGTCCATACTGGTCCGTTCTGGTCCGTACTGGTCCGTACTGGTCCGTCCATGTCTGTTCTGGTCCATACAGGTCCGTTCTGGTCCGCACTGGTCCATACTGGTCCGCAATGGTCCGTACTGGTCCGTACTGGCCCGTACTGGTCCGTACTGGTCCGTACTGGTCCATACCGGTCCATACTGGTCCGTACTGGTCCCTTCTGGTCTGCCCTTGTCCATACTGGTCCGTACTGGTCCGCACTGGTCCATACTGGTCCATACTGGTCCGTACTGGTCCGTACCGGTCCATACCGGTCCATACTGGTCCGTACTGGTCCGTCCTGGTCTGCCCTTGTCCATACTGCTCCGTACTGGTCCGCACTCATCCATACTGGTCCATAGTGCTCCGTACTGCCCCCTAGTGGTCCGTACTGGTCACTAGTAGTCCGTACTGGTCCATACTGGTCCGTTCTGCTCCGTACTGGTCCATAGTGGTCCGTACTGGTCCATTCTGGTCCGTACTGGTCCATAGTGTTCCGTGCTGGTCCATACTGGTCCATACTGGTCCGTTCTGTTCTGCACTGGTCCGCACTGGTCCATACTGGTC
Organism: Anomalospiza imberbis; assembly: GCF_031753505.1. Classification (NCBI taxonomy): domain Eukaryota; kingdom Metazoa; phylum Chordata; class Aves; order Passeriformes; family Viduidae; genus Anomalospiza; species Anomalospiza imberbis. The sequence continues at coordinate 89,841 of NW_027099998.1, forward strand.
CGCACTGGTCCGTACTGGTCCGTACTGGTCTGTTCTGGTCCGCACTGGTCCATACTGGTCCGTACTGGTCTGTTCTGGTCCGCACTGGTCCATACTGGTCCGTTCTGGTCCGTACTGTTCCATAGTGGTCCGTACTGGTCCGTTCTGGTCCGTACTGGTCCATAGTGGTCCGTACTGGTCCGTTCTTGTCCGTACTGGTCCATAGTGTTCCGTACTGGTCCCTACCGGTCCGTACTGGTCCCTACCAGTCCGTACTGGTCCGTTCTGGTACGTTCTGTTCCATAGTGGTCCGTACTAGTCCGTACTGGTCGGTTCTGGTCCGCACTGGTCCTCACTGGTCCATACTGGTCCGTCCTGGTCCGTACTGGTTCCATACTGCTCCGTACTGCCCCCTTGTGGTCCGCACTGGTCCCTAGTATTCCGTACTGGTCCGTACTGGTCTATTCTGGTCCGTACTGGTCCATAGTGTTCCGTGCTGGTCCGTACTGGTCCGTTCTGGTCTGCCCTTGTCCATACTGGTCCGTACTGGTCCGCACTGGTCCATACTGGTCCATACTGGTCCGTTCTGCTCCGTACTGGTCCATACCGTCCATACTGGTCCGTACTGGTCCGTACTAGGTCTGCTCTTTTCCATAGTGGTCCGTACAGGTCCGCACTGGTCCATACTCGTCCATAGTGCTCCGTACTGCCCCCTAGTGGTCCGTACTGGTCACTAGTATTCCGTACTGGTCCGTACTGGGTCCGTTCTGCTCCGCACTGGTCCATACTGGTCCGTTCTGGTCCGTACTAATCCATAGTGGTCCGTACTGGTCCATTCTGGCCCGTACTGGTCCGTACTGGTCCGTACTGGTCCATACCGGTCCATACTGGTCCGTACTGGTCCGTACTGGTCTTGCCCTTGTCCATACTGGTCTGTACTGGTCCGCACTGGTCCATACTGGTCCATACTGGTCCGTACTGGTCCGTACCGGTCCATACCGGTCCATACTGGGTCCGTACTGGTCCGTACTGGTCTGCCCTTGTCCATACTGGTTCCGTACTGGTCCGCACTCGTCCATACTGGTCCATAGTGCTCCGTACTGCCCCCTAGTGGTCCGTACTGGTCACTAGTAGTCCGTACTGCTCCATACTGGTCCGTTCTGCTCCGTACTTGTCCATAGTGGTCCGTACTGGTCCATTCTGGTCCGTACTGGTCCATAGTGTTCCGTGCTGGTCCATACTGGTCCATACTGGTCTGTTCTGGTCCGCACTGGTCCATACTGGTACGTTCTGTTCCATAGTGGTCCGTACTAGTCCGTACTTCTCCGTTCTGTTCCGCACTGGTCCGCACTGGTCCATACTGGTCCGCACTGGTCCGTATTGGTCCGTACTGGTCTGTTCTGGTCCGCAACTGGTCCATACTGGTCCGTTCTGGTCCGTACTGGTCCATAGTGGTCCGTACTGGTCCATTCTGGTCCGTACTGGTCCATAGTGTTCGTGCTGGTCCATACTGGTCCATACTGGTCCGTTCTGGTCCGCACTGGTCCATACTGGTACGTTCTGTTCCATAGTGGTCCGTACTAGTCCGTACTTGTCCGTTCTGTTCCGCACTGGTCCGCACTGGTCCATACTGGTCCGCACTGGTCCGTACTGGTCCGTACTGGTCCGTACTGGTCTGTTCTGGTCCGCACTGGTCCATACTGGTCCGTTCTGGTCCGTACTTTTCCATAGTGGTCCGTATTGGTCCGTTCTGATCTGTACTGGTCCATACTGGTCCGTAACTGGTCCGTTCTTGTCCGTACTGGTCCATAGTGTTCCGTACTGGTCCCTACCGGTCCGTACTGGTCCCTACCGGGTCCGTACTGGTCCGTTCTGGTACGTTCTGTTCCATAGTGGTCCGTACTAGTCCGTACTGGTCGGTTCTGGTCCGGACTGGTCCTCACTGGTCCATACTGGTCCTTCCTGGTCCGTACTGGTCCATACTGCTCCGTACTGCCCCCTTGTGGTCCGCACTGGTCCCTAGTATTCCGTACTGGTCCGTACTGGTCTATTCTGGTCCGTACTGGTCCATAGTGTTCCGTGCTGGTCCGTACTGGGTCCGTTCTGGTCTGCCCTTGTCCATACTGGTCCGTACTGGTCCGCACTGGTCCATACTGGTCCATACTGGTCCGTTCTGCTCCGTACTGGTCCATACCGGTCCATACTCGGTCCGTACTGGTCCGTACTGGTCTGTACTCGTCCATAGTGGGTCCGTACTGATCCGCACTCGTCCATACTGGTCCATAGTGCTCCGTACTGCCCCCTAGTGGTCCGTACTGGTCACTAGTAGTCCGTACTGGTCCGTACTGGTCCGTTCTGCTCCGTACTGGTCCATAGTGGTCCATTCTGGTCCATACTGGTCCATAGTGTTCCGTGCTGGTCCATACTGGTCCATACTGGTCTGTTCTGGTCCGCACTGGTCCATACTGGTACGTTCTGTTCCATAGTGGTCCGTACTAGTCCGTACTTGTCCGTTCTGTTCCGCACTGGTCCGCACTGGTCCATACTGGTCCATACTGGTCCGTACTGGTCCGTACCGGTCCATACCGGTCCATACTGGTCCGTACTGGTCCGTCCTGGTCTGCCCTTGTCCATACTGCTCCGTACTGGTCCGCACTCATCCATACTGGTCCATAGTGCTCCGTACTGCCCCCTAGTGGTCCGTACTGGTCACTAGTAGTCCGTACTGGTCCATACTGGTCCGTTCTGCTCCGTACTGGTCCATAGTGGTCCGTACTGGTCCATTCTGGTCCGTACTGGTCCATAGTGTTCCGTGCTGGTCCATACTGGTCCATACTGGTCCGTTCTGTTCTGCACTGGTCCGCACTGGTCCATACTGGTCCGCACTGGTCCGTACTGGTCCGTACTGGTCTGTTCTGGTCCGCACTGGTCCATACTGGTCCGTACTGGTCTGCACTGGTCCATACTGGTCCATACTGGTCCGTTCTGGTCCGTACTGTTCCATAGTGGTCCGTACTGGTCCGTTCTGGTCCGTACTGGTCCATAGTGGTTTGTACTGGTCCGTTCTTGTCCGTACTGGTCCATAGTGTTCCGTACTGGTCCCTACCGGTCCGTACTGGTCCCTACCAGTCCGTACTGGTCCGTTCTGGTACGTTCTGTTCCATAGTGGTCCGTACTAGTCCGTACTGGTCGGTTCTGGTCCGCACTGGTCCATACTGGTCCGTACTGGTCCGTACTGGTCCATACCGGTCCCATACTGGTCCGTACTGGTCCGTACTGGTCTGCTCTTTTCCATAGTGGTCCGTACAGGTCCGCACTGGTCCATACTCGTCCATTAGTGCTCCGTACTGCCCCCTAGTGGTCCGTACTGGTCACTAGTATTCCGTACTGGTCCGTACTGGTCCGTTCTGCTCCGCACTGGTCCATACTGGTCCCGTTCTGGTCCGTACTAATCCATAGTGGTCCGTACTGGTCCATTCTGGCCCGTACTGGTCCGTACTGGTCCGTACTGGTCCATACCGGTCCATACTGGTCCGTACTGGTCCGTACTGGTCTGCCCTTGTCCATACTGGTCTGTACTGGTCCGCACTGGTCCATACTGGTCCATACTGGTCCGTACTGGTCCGTACCGGTCCATACCGGTCCATACTGGTCCGTACTGGTCCGTACTGGTCTGCCCTTGTCCATACTGGTCCGTACTGGTCCGCACTCGTCCATACTGGTCCATAGTGCTCCGTACTGCCCCTAGTGGTCCGTACTGGTCACTAGTAGTCCGTACTGCTCCATACTGGTCCGTTCTGCTCCGTACTTGTCCATAGTGGTCCGTACTGGTCCATTCTGGTCCGTACTGGTCCATAGTGTTCCGTGCTGGTCCATACTGGTCCATACTGGTCTGTTCTGGTCCGCACTGGTCCATACTGGTACGTTCTGTTCCATAGTGGTCCGTACTAGTCCGTACTTCTCCGTTCTGTTCCGCACTGGTCCGCACTGGTCCATACTGGTCCGCACTGGTCCCGTATTGGTCCGTACTGGTCTGTTCTGGTCCGCACTGGTCCATACTGGTCCGTTCTGGTCCGTACTGGTCCATAGTGGTCCGTACTGGTCCATTCTGGTCCGTACTGGTCCATAGTGTTCCGTGCTGGTCCATACTGGTCCATACTGGTCCGTTCTGGTCCGCACTGGTCCATACTGGTACGTTCTGTTCCATAGTGGTCCGTACTAGTCCGTACTTGTCCGTTCTGTTCCGCACTGGTCCGCACTGGTCCATACTGGTCCGCACTGGTCCGTACTGGTCCGTACTGGTCCGTACTGGTCTGTTCTGGTCCGCACTGGTCCATACTGGTCCGTTCTGGTCCGTACTTTTCCATAGTGGTCCGTATTGGTCCGTTCTGATCTGTACTGGTCCATACTGGTCCGTACTGGTCCGTTCTTGTCCGTACTGGTCCATAGTGTTCCGTACTGGTCCCTACCGGTCCGTACTGGTCCCTACCAGTCCGTACTGGTCCGTTCTGGTACGTTCTGTTCCATAGTGGTCCGTACTAGTCCGTACTGGTCGGTTCTGGTCCGCACTGGTCCTCACTGGTCCATACTGGTCCGTCCTGGTCCGTACTGGTCCATACTGCTCCGTACTGCCCCCTTGTGGTCCGCACTGGTCCCTAGTATTCCGTACTGGTCCGTACTGGTCTATTCTGGTCCGTACTGGTCCATAGTGTTCCGTGCTGGTCCGTACTGGTCCGTTCTGGTCTGCCCTTGTCCATACTGGTCCGTACTGGTCCGCACTGGTCCATACTGGTCCATACTGGTCCGTTCTGCTCCGTACTGGTCCATACCGGTCCATACTGGTCCGTACTGGTCCGTACTGGTCTGTACTCGTCCATAGTGGTCCGTACTGATCCGCACTCGTCCATACTGGTCCATAGTGCTCCGTACTGCC